>NW_027225199.1:0-11169 GCF_041296235.1 Equus asinus
GACTCTATGGAATCACCCGCCGGGCATGCCGGAACCAGCTCTCAGACGTGCCAGAAGCACGTGCCGGGACACGCCGGAACCACCTACTAGAGAGACCGGAACCACCTGCCAGACCCGCCTGAACCACCTGCTGAGTACGCTGGAACAACCTGCTCTACTCGCTGGAGCCACCTGCTGGACACGCCAAAATCACCTGATGGCTACGCCAGCACCACTCGGCAGACAAGCCCAGAATCACCTGCAGGGTATGCCGGAACCACCTCTCAGACGTGCCAGAACCCCTTGTCGGACACTCCGGAATCACCTGTCAGGCATGCCGGAACCACCTCTCGAACGTGCCAGAATGACGTGCCAGAGACACCGGATGCACCTGCCGAGCACGCCGGAACCTCCTCTTCGACTCGCCGGAACCACCAGCCAGAGACGCCAAAATCCCCTGCCAGGTAGGCCAGAATCACATGGCGGACGCTCGGAATCTCCCCGCCGGGAAGGTCAGGAACCACCTCTCAAACATACTGGAAGCACGTGCCGGACATGCCGGCACCACGTACTGGACAGACCAGAAACACCTGCCGGACCTGCCTGAACCACCTGCTGAGCACACCGGAACAACTTGCTCGACTCGCTGGAGCCACCTGCTGGACACCCCAAAATCACCAGCCAGCTATGCCAGAACCACTTGCCGTACACTCCGGAATCACCTGCTGGTTACACCAGAGCCACTTGGTGGACAATCCAGAATCACCTGCCGGACATGCCAGAACCACCTGTCACACATGCCGGAACCACGTGCCTGACACGCCGGAACCACCTCGCGGACAGACCGGAACCACCTACCAGACATGCCTGAACCACCTGCCGAGCATGCCGGAACCACCTGCCGGACACGCCAAAATCACCTGCGGGCTAGGCCAGAACCACTTGTAGGACTCTCCTGGAGCACCTGCCGGGCATGCGGGAACCACCTCTCAGACGTGCCAGAACCACGCGCGGCACATGACGGAACCCATTACCGGACAGACCGGAACCACCTGCCGGACACGCCAGAATCACCTGCCAAGAACACCGGAACCACCTGAACAGCTCGCCAGAAACACCTGCCGGACATGCCAAAATCACCTGCCGGCTACACCAGAACCTCTTGCCGGACACTCCGGAATCACCTGCCAGACATGATGCAACCAAATGTCAGACGTGCCAGAACCACGTGCCAGAGACACCGGATGCAACTGCCGAGCATGCCGGAACCTCCTGCTCAACTCGCTGTAACCACCTGCCGGGGACGCCAAAATCACCTGTCAGCTAGGCCAGAACCACGTGGCGGACTCTATGGAATCACCCGCCGGCATGCCGGAACCAGCTCTCAGACGTGCCAGAAGCACGTGCCGGACACGCCGGAACCACCTACTAGAGAGACCGGAACCACCTGCCAGACCCGCCTGAACCACCTGCTGAGTACGCTGGAACAACCTGCTCTACTCGCTGGAGCCACCTGCTGGACACGCCAAAATCACCTGATGGCTACGCCAGCACCACTCGGCAGACAAGCCAGAATCACCTGCAGGGTATGCCGGAACCACCTCTCAGACGTGCCAGAACCCCTTGTCGGACACTCCGGAATCACCTGTCAGGCATGCCGGAACCACCTCTCGAACGTGCCAGAATGACGTGCCAGAGACACCGGATGCACCTGCCGAGCACGCCGGAACCTCCTCTTCGACTCGCCGGAACCACAGCCAGAGACGCCAAAATCCCCTGCCAGGTAGGCCAGAATCACATGGCGGACGCTCCGGAATCTCCCGCCGGGAAGGTAGGAACCACCTCTCAAACATACTGGAAGCACGTGCCGGACATGCCGGCACCACGTACTGGACAGACCAGAAACACCTGCCGGACCTGCCTGAACCACCTGCTGAGCACACCGGAACAACTTGCTCGACTCGCTGGAGCCACCTGCTGGACACCCCAAAATCACCAGCCAGCTATGCCAGAACCACTTGCCGTACACTCCGGAATCACCTGCTGGTTACACCAGAGCCACTTGGTGGACAATCCAGAATCACCTGCCGGACATGCCAGAACCACCTGTCACACATGCCGGAACCACGTGCCTGACACGCCGGAACCACCTCGCGGACAGACCGGAACCACCTACCAGACATGCCTGAACCACCTGCCGAGCATGCCGGAACCACCTGCCGGACACGCCAAAATCACCTGCGGGCTAGGCCAGAACCACTTGTAGGACTCTCCTGGAGCACCTGCCGGGCATGCGGGAACCACCTCTCAGACGTGCCAGAACCACGCGCGGCACATGACGGAACCCATTACCGGACAGACCGGAACCACCTGCCGGACACGCCAGAATCACCTGCCAAGAACACCGGAACCACCTGAACAGCTCGCCAGAAACACCTGCCGGACATGCCAAAATCACCTGCCGGCTACACCAGAACCTCTTGCCGGACACTCGGAATCACCTGCCAGACATGATGCAACCAAATGTCAGACGTGCCAGAACCACGTGCCAGAGACACCGGATGCAACTGCCGAGCATGCCGGAACCTCCTGCTCAACTCGCTGTAACCACCTGCCGGGGACGCCAAAATCACCTGTCAGCTAGGCCAGAACCACGTGGCGGACTCTATGGAATCACCCGCCGGGCATGCCGGAACCAGCTCTCAGACGTGCCAGAAGCACGTGCCGGACACGCCGGAACCACCTACTAGAGAGACCGGAACCACCTGCCAGACCCGCCTGAACCACCTGCTGAGTACGCTGGAACAACCTGCTCTACTCGCTGGAGCCACCTGCTGGACACGCCAAAATCACCTGATGGCTACGCCAGCACCACTCGGCAGACAAGCCAGAATCACCTGCAGGGTATGCCGGAACCACCTCTCAGACGTGCCAGAACCCCTTGTCGGACACTCCGGAATCACCTGTCAGGCATGCCGGAACCACCTCTCGAACGTGCCAGAATGACGTGCCAGAGACACCGGATGCACCTGCCGAGCACGCCGGAACCTCCTCTTCGACTCGCCGGAACCACCAGCCAGAGACGCCAAAATCCCCTGCCAGGTAGGCCAGAATCACATGGCGGACGCTCCGGAATCTCCCGCCGGGAAGGTAGGAACCACCTCTCAAACATACTGGAAGCACGTGCCGGACATGCCGGCACCACGTACTGGACAGACCAGAAACACCTGCCGGACCTGCCTGAACCACCTGCTGAGCACACCGGAACAACTTGCTCGACTCGCTGGAGCCACCTGCTGGACACCCCAAAATCACCAGCCAGCTATGCCAGAACCACTTGCCGTACACTCCGGAATCACCTGCTGGTTACACCAGAGCCACTTGGTGGACAATCCAGAATCACCTGCCGGACATGCCAGAACCACCTGTCACACATGCCGGAACCACGTGCCTGACACGCCGGAACCACCTCGCGGACAGACCGGAACCACCTACCAGACATGCCTGAACCACCTGCCGAGCATGCCGGAACCACCTGCCGGACACGCCAAAATCACCTGCGGGCTAGGCCAGAACCACTTGTAGGACTCTCCTGGAGCACCTGCCGGGCATGCGGGAACCACCTCTCAGACGTGCCAGAACCACGCGCGGCACATGACGGAACCCATTACCGGACAGACCGGAACCACCTGCCGGACACGCCAGAATCACCTGCCAAGAACACCGGAACCACCTGAACAGCTCGCCAGAAACACCTGCCGGACATGCCAAAATCACCTGCCGGCTACACCAGAACCTCTTGCCGGACACTCCGGAATCACCTGCCAGACATGATGCAACCAAATGTCAGACGTGCCAGAACCACGTGCCAGAGACACCGGATGCAACTGCCGAGCATGCCGGAACCTCCTGCTCAACTCGCTGTAACCACCTGCCGGGGACGCCAAAATCACCTGTCAGCTAGGCCAGAACCACGTGGCGGACTCTATGGAATCACCCGCCGGGCATGCCGGAACCAGCTCTCAGACGTGCCAGAAGCACGTGCCGGACACGCCGGAACCACCTACTAGAGAGACCGGAACCACCTGCCAGACCCGCCTGAACCACCTGCTGAGTACGCTGGAACAACCTGCTCTACTCGCTGAGCCACCTGCTGGACACGCCAAAATCACCTGATGGCTACGCCAGCACCACTCGGCAGACAAGCCAGAATCACCTGCAGGGTATGCCGGAACCACCTCTCAGACGTGCCAGAACCCCTTGTCGGACACTCCGGAATCACCTGTCAGGCATGCCGGAACCACCTCTCGAACGTGCCAGAATGACGTGCCAGAGACACCGGATGCACCTGCCGAGCACGCCGGAACCTCCTCTTCGACTCGCCGGAACCACCAGCCAGAGACGCCAAAATCCCCTGCCAGGTAGGCCAGAATCACATGGCGGACGCTCCGGAATCTCCCGCCGGGAAGGTAGGAACCACCTCTCAAACATACTGGAAGCACGTGCCGGACATGCCGGCACCACGTACTGGACAGACCAGAAACACCTGCCGGACCTGCCTGAACCACCTGCTGAGCACACCGGAACAACTTGCTCGACTCGCTGGAGCCACCTGCTGGACACCCCAAAATCACCAGCCAGCTATGCCAGAACCACTTGCCGTACACTCCGGAATCACCTGCTGGTTACACCAGAGCCACTTGGTGGACAATCCAGAATCACCTGCCGGACATGCCAGAACCACCTGTCACACATGCCGGAACCACGTGCCTGACACGCCGGAACCACCTCGCGGACAGACCGGAACCACCTACCAGACATGCCTGAACCACCTGCCGAGCATGCCGGAACCACCTGCCGGACACGCCAAAATCACCTGCGGGCTAGGCCAGAACCACTTGTAGGACTCTCCTGGAGCACCTGCCGGGCATGCGGGAACCACCTCTCAGACGTGCCAGAACCACGCGCGGCACATGACGGAACCCATTACCGGACAGACCGGAACCACCTGCCGGACACGCCAGAATCACCTGCCAAGAACACCGGAACCACCTGAACAGCTCGCCAGAAACACCTGCCGACATGCCAAAATCACCTGCCGGCTACACCAGAACCTCTTGCCGGACACTCCGGAATCACCTGCCAGACATGATGCAACCAAATGTCAGACGTGCCAGAACCACGTGCCAGAGACACCGGATGCAACTGCCGAGCATGCCGGAACCTCCTGCTCAACTCGCTGTAACCACCTGCCGGGGACGCCAAAATCACCTGTCAGCTAGGCCAGAACCACGTGGCGGACTCTATGGAATCACCCGCCGGGCATGCCGGAACCAGCTCTCAGACGTGCCAGAAGCACGTGCCGGACACGCCGGAACCACCTACTAGAGAGACCGGAACCACCTGCCAGACCCGCCTGAACCACCTGCTGAGTACGCTGGAACAACCTGCTCTACTCGCTGGAGCCACCTGCTGGACACGCCAAAATCACCTGATGGCTACGCCAGCACCACTCGGCAGACAAGCCAGAATCACCTGCAGGGTATGCCGGAACCACCTCTCAGACGTGCCAGAACCCCTTGTCGGACACTCCGGAATCACCTGTCAGGCATGCCGGAACCACCTCTCGAACGTGCCAGAATGACGTGCCAGAGACACCGGATGCACCTGCCGAGCACGCCGGAACCTCCTCTTCGACTCGCCGGAACCACCAGCCAGAGACGCCAAAATCCCCTGCCAGGTAGGCCAGAATCACATGGCGGACGCTCCGGAATCTCCCGCCGGGAAGGTAGGAACCACCTCTCAAACATACTGAAGCACGTGCCGGACATGCCGGCACCACGTACTGGACAGACCAGAAACACCTGCCGGACCTGCCTGAACCACCTGCTGAGCACACCGGAACAACTTGCTCGACTCGCTGGAGCCACCTGCTGGACACCCCAAAATCACCAGCCAGCTATGCCAGAACCACTTGCCGTACACTCCGGAATCACCTGCTGGTTACACCAGAGCCACTTGGTGGACAATCCAGAATCACCTGCCGGACATGCCAGAACCACCTGTCACACATGCCGGAACCACGTGCCTGACACGCCGGAACCACCTCGCGGACAGACCGGAACCACCTACCAGACATGCCTGAACCACCTGCCGAGCATGCCGGAACCACCTGCCGGACACGCCAAAATCACCTGCGGGCTAGGCCAGAACCACTTGTAGGACTCTCCTGGAGCACCTGCCGGGCATGCGGGAACCACCTCTCAGACGTGCCAGAACCACGCGCGGCACATGACGGAACCCATTACCGGACAGACCGGAACCACCTGCCGGACACGCCAGAATCACCTGCCAAGAACACGGAACCACCTGAACAGCTCGCCAGAAACACCTGCCGGACATGCCAAAATCACCTGCCGCTACACCAGAACCTCTTGCCGGACACTCCGGAATCACCTGCCAGACATGATGCAACCAAATGTCAGACGTGCCAGAACCACGTGCCAGAGACACCGGATGCAACTGCCGAGCATGCCGGAACCTCCTGCTCAACTCGCTGTAACCACCTGCCGGGGACGCCAAAATCACCTGTCAGCTAGGCCAGAACCACGTGGCGGACTCTATGGAATCACCCGCCGGGCATGCCGGAACCAGCTCTCAGACGTGCCAGAAGCACGTGCCGGACACGCCGGAACCACCTACTAGAGAGACCGGAACCACCTGCCAGACCCGCCTGAACCACCTGCTGAGTACGCTGGAACAACCTGCTCTACTCGCTGGAGCCACCTGCTGGACACGCCAAAATCACCTGATGGCTACGCCAGCACCACTCGGCAGACAAGCCAGAATCACCTGCAGGGTATGCCGGAACCACCTCTCAGACGTGCCAGAACCCCTTGTCGGACACTCCGGAATCACCTGTCAGGCATGCCGGAACCACCTCTCGAACGTGCCAGAATGACGTGCCAGAGACACCGGATGCACCTGCCGAGCACGCCGGAACCTCCTCTTCGACTCGCCGGAACCACCAGCCAGAGACGCCAAAATCCCCTGCCAGGTAGGCCAGAATCACATGGCGGACGCTCCGGAATCTCCCGCCGGGAAGGTAGGAACCACCTCTCAAACATACTGGAAGCACGTGCCGGACATGCCGGCACCACGTACTGGACAGACCAGAAACACCTGCCGGACCTGCCTGAACCACCTGCTGAGCACACCGGAACAACTTGCTCGACTCGCTGGAGCCACCTGCTGGACACCCCAAAATCACCAGCCAGCTATGCCAGAACCACTTGCCGTACACTCCGGAATCACCTGCTGGTTACACCAGAGCCACTTGGTGGACAATCCAGAATCACCTGCCGGACATGCCAGAACCACCTGTCACACATGCCGGAACCACGTGCCTGACACGCCGGAACCACCTCGCGGACAGACCGGAACCACCTACCAGACATGCCTGAACCACCTGCCGAGCATGCCGGAACCACCTGCCGGACACGCCAAAATCACCTGCGGGCTAGGCCAGAACCACTTGTAGGACTCTCCTGGAGCACCTGCCGGGCATGCGGGAACCACCTCTCAGACGTGCCAGAACCACGCGCGGCACATGACGGAACCCATTACCGGACAGACCGGAACCACCTGCCGGACACGCCAGAATCACCTGCCAAGAACACCGGAACCACCTGAACAGCTCGCCAGAAACACCTGCCGGACATGCCAAAATCACCTGCCGGCTACACCAGAACCTCTTGCCGGACACTCCGGAATCACCTGCCAGACATGATGCAACCAAATGTCAGACGTGCCAGAACCACGTGCCAGAGACACCGGATGCAACTGCCCGAGCATGCCGGAACCTCCTGCTCAACTCGCTGTAACCACCTGCCTGGGGACGCCAAAATCACCTGTCAGCTAGGCCAGAACCACGTGGCGGACTCTATGGAATCACCCGCCGGGCATGCCGGAACCAGCTCTCAGACGTGCCAGAAGCACGTGCCGGACACGCCGGAACCACCTACTAGAGAGACCGAGACCACCTGCCAGACCCCGCCTGAACCACCTGCTGAGTACGCTGGAACAACCTGCTCTACTCGCTGGAGCCACCTGCTGGACACGCCAAAATCACCTGATGGCTACGCCAGCACCACTCGGCAGACAAGCCAGAATCACCTGCAGGGTATGCCGGAACCACCTCTCAGACGTGCCAGAACCCCTTGTCGGACACTCCGGAATCACCTGTCAGGCATGCCGGAACCACCTCTCGAACGTGCCAGAATGACGTGCCAGAGACACCGGATGCACCTGCCGAGCACGCCGGAACCTCCTCTTCGACTCGCCGGAACCTCCAGCCAGAGACGCCAAAATCCCCTGCCAGGTAGGCCAGAATCACATGGCGGACGCTCCGGAATCTCCCGCCGGGAAGGTAGGAACCACCTCTCAAACATACTGGAAGCACGTGCCGGACATGCCGGCACCACGTACTGGACAGACCAGAAACACCTGCCGGACCTGCCTGAACCACCTGCTGAGCACACCGGAACAACTTGCTCGACTCGCTGGAGCCACCTGCTGGACACCCCAAAATCACCAGCCAGCTATGCCAGAACCACTTGCCGTACACTCCGGAATCACCTGCTGGTTACACCAGAGCCACTTGGTGGACAATCCAGAATCACCTGCCGGACATGCCAGAACCACCTGTCACACATGCCGGAACCACGTGCCTGACACGCCGGAACCACCTCGCGGACAGACCGGAACCACCTGCCAGACCATGCTGAACCACCTGCCGAGCATGCCGGAACCACCTGCCGGACACGCCAAAATCACCTGCGGGCTAGGCCAGAACCACTTGTAGGACTCTCCTGGAGCACCTGCCGGGCATGCGGGAACCACCTCTCAGACGTGCCAGAAACCACGCTGCGGCACATGACGGAACCCATTACCGGACAGACCGGAACCACCTGCCGGACACGCCAGAATCACCTGCCAAGAACACCGGAACCACCTGAACAGCTCGCCAGAAACACCTGCCGGACATGCCAAAATCACCTGCCGGCTACACCAGAACCTCTTGCCGGACACTCCGGAATCACCTGCCAGACATGATGCAACCAAATGTCAGACGTGCCAGAACCACGTGCCAGAGACACCGGATGCAACTGCCGAGCATGCCGGAACCTCCTGCTCAACTCGCTGTAACCACCTGCCGGGGACGCCAAAATCACCTGTCAGCTAGGCCAGAACCACGTGGCGGACTCTATGGAATCACCCGCCGGGCATGCCGGAACCAGCTCTCAGACGTGCCAGAAGCACGTGCCGGACACGCCGGAACCACCTACTAGAGAGACCGGAACCACCTGCCAGACCCGCCTGAACCACCTGCTGAGTACGCTGGAACAACCTGCTCTACTCGCTGGAGCCACCTGCTGGACACGCCAAAATCACCTGATGGCTACGCCAGCACCACTCGGCAGACAAGCCAGAATCACCTGCAGGGTATGCCGGAACCACCTCTCAGACGTGCCAGAACCCCTTGTCGGACACTCCGGAATCACCTGTCAGGCATGCCGGAACCACCTCTCGAACGTGCCAGAATGACGTGCCAGAGACACCGGATGCACCTGCCGAGCACGCCGGAACCTCCTCTTCGACTCGCCGGAACCACCAGCCAGAGACGCCAAAATCCCCTGCCAGGTAGGCCAGAATCACATGGCGGACGCTCCGGAATCTCCCGCCGGGAAGGTAGGAACCACCTCTCAAACATACTGGAAGCACGTGCCGGACATGCCGGCACCACGTACTGGACAGACCAGAAACACCTGCCGGACCTGCCTGAACCACCTGCTGAGCACACCGGAACAACTTGCTCGACTCGCTGGAGCCACCTGCTGGACACCCCAAAATCACCAGCCAGCTATGCCAGAACCACTTGCCGTACACTCCGGAATCACCTGCTGGTTACACCAGAGCCACTTGGTGGACAATCCAGAATCACCTGCCGGACATGCCAGAACCACCTGTCACACATGCCGGAACCACGTGCCTGACACGCCGGAACCACCTCGCGGACAGACCGGAACCACCTACCAGACATGCCGGAACCACCTGCCCGGACACGCCAAAATCACCTGCGGGCTAGGCCAGAACCACTTGTAGGACTCTCCTGAGCACCTGCCGGGCATGCGGGAACCACCTCTCAGACGTGCCAGAACCACGTGCGGCACATGACGGAACCCATTACCGGACAGACCGGAACCACCTGCCGGACACGCCAGAATCACCTGCCAAGAACACCGGAACCACCTGAACAGCTCGCCAGAAACACCTGCCGGACATGCCAAAATCACCTGCCGGCTACACCAGAACCTCTTGCCGGACACTCCGGAATCACCTGCCAGACATGATGCAACCAAATGTCAGACGTGCCAGATCCACGTGCCAGAGACACCGGATGCAACTGCCGAGCATGCCGGAACCTCCTGCTCAACTCGCTGTAACCACCTGCCGGGGACGCCAAAATCACCTGTCAGCTAGGCCAGAACCACGTGGGCGGACTCTATGGAATCACCCGCCGGGCATGCCGGAACCAGCTCTCAGACGTGCCAGAAGCACGTGCCGGACACGCCGGAACCACCTACTAGAGAGACCGGAAACCACCTGCCAGACCCGCCTGAACCACCTGCTGAGTACGCTGGAACAACCTGCTCTACTCGCTGGAGCCACCTGCTGGACACGCCAAAATCACCTGATGGCTACGCCAGCACCACTCGGCAGACAAGCCAGAATCACCTGCAGGGTATGCCGGGAACCACCTCTCAGACGTGCCAGAACCCCTTGTCGGACACTCCGAATCACCTGTCAGGCATGCCGGAACCACCTCTCGAACGTGCCAGAATGACGTTGCCAGAGACACCGGATGCACCTGCCGAGCACGCCGGAACCTCCTCTTCGACTCGCCGGAACCACCAGCCAGAGACGCCAAAATCCCCTGCCAGGTAGGCCAGAATCACATGGCGGGACGCTCCGGAATCTCCCGCCGGGAGGTAGGAACCACCTCTCAAACATACTGGAAGCACGTGCCGGACATGCCCGGCACCACGTACTGGACAGACCAGAAACACCTGCCGGACCTGCCCTGAACCACCTGCTGAAAAAAAAAGAACAACTTGCTCGACTCGCTGG
>NW_027225200.1:0-26108 GCF_041296235.1 Equus asinus
ACACCTGCCGGACCTGCCTGAACCACCTGCTGAGCACACCGGAACAACTTGCTCGACTCGCTGGAGCCACCTGCTGGACACCCCAAAATCACCAGCCAGCTATGCCAGAACCACTTGCCGTACACTCCGGAATCACCTGCTGGTTACACCAGAGCCACTTGGTGGACAATCCAGAATCACCTGCCGGACATGCCAGAACCACCTGTCACACATGCCGGAACCACGTGCCTGACACGCCGGAACCACCTCGCGGACAGACCGGAACCACCTACCAGACATGCCTGAACCACCTGCCGAGCATGCCGGAACCACCTGCCGGACACGCCAAAATCACCTGCGGGCTAGGCCAGACCACTTGTAGGACTCTCCTGGAGCACCTGCCGGGCATGCGGGAACCACCTCTCAGACGTCCCAGAACCACGTGCGGCACATGACGGAACCCATTACCGGACAGACCGGAACCACCTGCTGGACACGCCAGAATCACCTGCCAAGAACACCGGAACCACCTGAACAGCTCGCCAGAAACACCTGCCGGACATGCCAAAATCACCTGCCGGCTACACCAGAACCTCTTGCCGGACACTCCGGAATCACCTGCCAGACATGATGCAACCAAATGTCAGGACGTGCCAGAACCACGTGCCAGAGACACCGGATGCAACTGCCGAGCATGCCGGAACCTCCTGCTCAACTCGCTGTAACCACCTGCCGGGGACGCCAAAATCACCTGTCAGCTAGGCCAGAACCACGTGGCGGACTCTATGGACTCACCCGCCGGGCATGCCGGAACCAGCTCTCAGACGTGCCAGAAGCACGTGCCGGACACGCCGGAACCACCCACTAGAGAGACCGGAACCACCTGCCAGACCCGCCTGAACCACCTGCTGAGTACGCTGGAACAACCTGCTCTACTCGCTGGAGCCACCTGCTGGACACGCCAAAATCACCTGATGGCTACGCCAGCACCACTCGGCAGACAAGCCAGAATCACCTGCAGGGTATGCCGGAACCACCTCTCAGACGTGCCAGAACCCCTTGTCGGACACTCCGGAATCACCTGTCAGGCATGCCGGAACCTCCTCTCGAACGTGCCAGAATGACGTGCCAGAGACACCGGATGCACCTGCCGAGCACGCCGGGACCTCCTCTTCGACTCGCCGGAACCACCAGCCAGAGACGCCCAAATCCCCTGCCAGGTAGGCCAGAATCACATGGCGGACTCTCTGGAATCTCCCGCCGGGAAGGTAGGAACCGCCTCTCAAACATACTGGAAGCACGTGCCGGACATGCCGGCACCACGTACTGGACAGACCAGAAACACCTGCCGGACCTGCCTGAACCACCTGCTGAGCACACCGGAACAACTTGCTCGACTCGCTGGAGCCACCTGCTGGACACCCCAAAATCACCAGCCAGCTATGCCAGAACCACTTGCCGTACACTCCGGAATCACCTGCTGGTTACACCAGAGCCACTTGGTGGACAATCCAGAATCACCTGCCGGACATGCCAGAACCACCTGTCACACATGCCGGAACCACGTGCCTGACACGCCGGAACCACCTCGCGGACAGACCGGAACCACCTACCAGACATGCCTGAACCACCTGCCGAGCATGCCGGAACCACCTGCCGGACACGCCAAAATCACCTGCGGGGCTAGGCCAGAACCACTTGTAGGACTCTCCTGGAGCACCTGCCGGGCATGCGGGAACCACCTCTCAGACGTCCCAGAAACCAGGTGCGGCACATGACGGAACCCATTACCGGACAGACCGGAACCACCTGCTGGACACGCCAGAATCACCTGCCAAGAACACCGGAACCACCTGAACAGCTCGCCAGAAACACCTGCCGGACATGCCAAAATCACCTGCCGGCTACACCAGAACCTCTTGCCGGACACTCCGGAATCACCTGCCAGACATGATGCAACCAAATGTCAGACGTGCCAGAACCACGTGCCAGAGACACCGGATGCAACTGCCGAGCATGCCGGAACCTCCTGCTCAACTCGCTGTAACCACCTGCCGGGGACGCCAAAATCACCTGTCAGCTAGGCCAGAACCACGTGGCGGACTCTATGGACTCACCCGCCGGGCATGCCGGAACCAGCTCTCAGACGTGCCAGAAGCACGTGCCGGACACGCCGGAACCACCCACTAGAGAGACCGGAACCACCTGCCAGACCCGCCTGAACCACCTGCTGAGTACGCTGGAACAACCTGCTCTACTCGCTGGAGCCACCTGCTGGACACGCCAAAATCACCTGATGGCTACGCCAGCACCACTCGGCAGACAAGCCAGAATCACCTGCAGGGTATGCCGGAACCACCTCTCAGACGTGCCAGAACCCCTTGTCGGACACTCCGGAATCACCTGTCAGGCATGCCGGAACCTCCTCTCGAACGTGCCAGAATGACGTGCCAGAGACACCGGATGCACCTGCCGAGCACGCCGGGACCTCCTCTTCGACTCGCCGGAACCACCAGCCAGAGACGCCCAAATCCCCTGCCAGGTAGGCCAGAATCACATGGCGGACTCTCTGGAATCTCCCGCCGGGAAGGTAGGAACCGCCTCTCAAACATACTGGAAGCACGTGCCGGACATGCCGGCACCACGTACTGGACAGACCAGAAACACCTGCCGGACCTGCCTGAACCACCTGCTGAGCACACCGGAACAACTTGCTCGACTCGCTGGAGCCACCTGCTGGACACCCCAAAATCACCAGCCAGCTATGCCAGAACCACTTGCCGTACACTCCGGAATCACCTGCTGGTTACACCAGAGCCACTTGGTGGACAATCCAGAATCACCTGCCGGACATGCCAGAACCACCTGTCACACATGCCGGAACCACGTGCCTGACACGCCGGAACCACCTCGCGGACAGACCGGAACCACCTACCAGACATGCCTGAACCACCTGCCGAGCATGCCGGAACCACCTGCCGGACACGCCAAAATCACCTGCGGGCTAGGCCAGAACCACTTGTAGGACTCTCCTGGAGCACCTGCCGGGCATGCGGGAACCACCTCTCAGACGTCCCAGAACCAGGTGCGGCACATGACGGAACCCATTACCGGACAGACCGGAACCACCTGCTGGACACGCCAGAATCACCTGCCAAGAACACCGGAACCACCTGAACAGCTCGCCAGAAACACCTGCCGGACATGCCAAAATCACCTGCCGGCTACACCAGAACCTCTTGCCGGACACTCCGGAATCACCTGCCAGACATGATGCAACCAAATGTCAGACGTGCCAGAACCACGTGCCAGAGACACCGGATGCAACTGCCGAGCATGCCGGAACCTCCTGCTCAACTCGCTGTAACCACCTGCCGGGGACGCCAAAATCACCTGTCAGCTAGGCCAGAACCACGTGGCGGACTCTATGGACTCACCCGCCGGGCATGCCGGAACCAGCTCTCAGACGTGCCAGAAGCACGTGCCGGACACGCCGGAACCACCCACTAGAGAGACCGGAACCACCTGCCAGACCCGCCTGAACCACCTGCTGAGTACGCTGGAACAACCTGCTCTACTCGCTGGAGCCACCTGCTGGACACGCCAAAATCACCTGATGGCTACGCCAGCACCACTCGGCAGACAAGCCAGAATCACCTGCAGGGTATGCCGGAACCACCTCTCAGACGTGCCAGAACCCCTTGTCGGACACTCCGGAATCACCTGTCAGGCATGCCGGAACCTCCTCTCGAACGTGCCAGAATGACGTGCCAGAGACACCGGATGCACCTGCCGAGCACGCCGGGACCTCCTCGTTCGACTCGCCGGAACCACCAGCCAGAGACGCCCAAATCCCCTGCCAGGTAGGCCAGAATCACATGGCGGACTCTCTGGAATCTCCCGCCGGGAAGGTAGGAACCGCCTCTCAAACATACTGGAAGCACGTGCCGGACATGCCGGCACCACGTACTGGACAGACCAGAAACACCTGCCGGACCTGCCTGAACCACCTGCTGAGCACACCGGAACAACTTGCTCGACTCGCTGGAGCCACCTGCTGGACACCCCAAAATCACCAGCCAGCTATGCCAGAACCACTTGCCGTACACTCCGGAATCACCTGCTGGTTACACCAGAGCCACTTGGTGGGACAATCCAGAATCACCTGCCGGACATGCCAGAACCACCTGTCACACATGCCGGAACCACGTGCCTGACACGCCGGAACCACCTCGCGGACAGACCGGAACCACCTACCAGACATGCCTGAACCACCTGCCGAGCATGCCGGAACCACCTGCCGGACACGCCAAAATCACCTGCGGGCTAGGCCAGAACCACTTGTAGGACTCTCCTGGAGCACCTGCCGGGCATGCGGGAACCACCTCTCAGACGTCCCAGAACCACGTGCGGCACATGACGGAACCCATTACCGGACAGACCGGAACCACCTGCTGGACACGCCAGAATCACCTGCCAAGAACACCGGAACCACCTGAACAGCTCGCCAGAAACACCTGCCGGACATGCCAAAATCACCTGCCGGCTACACCAGAACCTCTTGCCGGACACTCCGGAATCACCTGCCAGACATGATGCAACCAAATGTCAGACGTGCCAGAACCACGTGCCAGAGACACCGGATGCAACTGCCGAGCATGCCGGAACCTCCTGCTCAACTCGCTGTAACCACCTGCCGGGGACGCCAAAATCACCTGTCAGCTAGGCCAGAACCACGTGGCGGACTCTATGGACTCACCCGCCGGGCATGCCGGAACCAGCTCTCAGACGTGCCAGAAGCACGTGCCGGACACGCCGGAACCACCCACTAGAGAGACCGGAACCACCTGCCAGACCCGCCTGAACCACCTGCTGAGTACGCTGGAACAACCTGCTCTACTCGCTGGAGCCACCTGCTGGACACGCCAAAATCACCTGATGGCTACGCCAGCACCACTCGGCAGACAAGCCAGAATCACCTGCAGGGTATGCCGGAACCACCTCTCAGACGTGCCAGAACCCCTTGTCGGACACTCCGGAATCACCTGTCAGGCATGCCGGAACCTCCTCTCGAACGTGCCAGAATGACGTGCCAGAGACACCGGATGCACCTGCCGAGCACGCCGGGACCTCCTGTTCGACTCGCCGGAACCACCAGCCAGAGACGCCCAAATCCCCTGCCAGGTAGGCCAGAATCACATGGCGGACTCTCTGGAATCTCCCGCCGGGAAGGTAGGAACCGCCTCTCAAACATACTGGAAGCACGTGCCGGACATGCCGGCACCACGTACTGGACAGACCAGAAACACCTGCCGGACCTGCCTGAACCACCTGCTGAGCACACCGGACAACTTGCTCGACTCGCTGGAGCCACCTGCTGGACACCCCAAAATCACCAGCCAGCTATGCCAGAACCACTTGCCGTACACTCCGGAATCACCTGCTGGTTACACCAGAGCCACTTGGTGGACAATCCAGAATCACCTGCCGGACATGCCAGAACCACCTGTCACACATGCCGGAACCACGTGCCTGACACGCCGGAACCACCTCGCGGACAGACCGGAACCACCTACCAGACATGCCTGAACCACCTGCCGAGCATGCCGGAACCACCTGCCGGACACGCCAAAATCACCTGCGGGCTAGGCCAGAACCACTTGTAGGACTCTCCTGGAGCACCTGCCGGGCATGCGGGAACCACCTCTCAGACGTCCCAGAACCACGTGCGGCACATGACGGAACCCATTACCGGACAGACCGGAACCACCTGCTGGACACGCCAGAATCACCTGCCAAGAACACCGGAACCACCTGAACAGCTCGCCAGAAACACCTGCCGGACATGCCAAAATCACCTGCCGGCTACACCAGAACCTCTTGCCGGACACTCCGGAATCACCTGCCAGACATGATGCAACCAAATGTCAGACGTGCCAGAACCACGTGCCAGAGACACCGGATGCAACTGCCGAGCATGCCGGAACCTCCTGCTCACTCGCTGTAACCACCTGCCGGGGACGCCAAAATCACCTGTCAGCTAGGCCAGAACCACGTGGCGGACTCTATGGACTCACCCGCCGGGCATGCCGGAACCAGCTCTCAGACGTGCCAGAAGCACGTGCCGGACACGCCGGAACCACCCACTAGAGAGACCGGAACCACCTGCCAGACCCGCCTGAACCACCTGCTGAGTACGCTGGAACAACCTGCTCTACTCGCTGGAGCCACCTGCTGGACACGCCAAAATCACCTGATGGCTACGCCAGCACCACTCGGCAGACAAGCCAGAATCACCTGCAGGGTATGCCGGAACCACCTCTCAGACGTGCCAGAACCCCTTGTCGGACACTCCGGAATCACCTGTCAGGCATGCCGGAACCTCCTCTCGAACGTGCCAGAATGACGTGCCAGAGACACCGGATGCACCTGCCGAGCACGCCGGGACCTCCTGTTCGACTCGCCGGAACCACCAGCCAGAGACGCCCAAATCCCCTGCCAGGTAGGCCAGAATCACATGGCGGACTCTCTGGAATCTCCCGCCGGGAAGGTAGGAACCGCCTCTCAAACATACTGGAAGCACGTGCCGGACATGCCGGCACCACGTACTGGACAGACCAGAAACACCTGCCGGACCTGCCTGAACCACCTGCTGAGCACACCGGAACAACTTGCTCGACTCGCTGGAGCCACCTGCTGGACACCCCAAAATCACCAGCCAGCTATGCCAGAACCACTTGCCGTACACTCCGGAATCACCTGCTGGTTACACCA
Source organism: Equus asinus (assembly GCF_041296235.1). NCBI lineage: Eukaryota > Metazoa > Chordata > Mammalia > Perissodactyla > Equidae > Equus > Equus asinus. The sequence goes on from NW_027225200.1 coordinate 6,754, forward strand.
GAGCCACTTGGTGGACAATCCAGAATCACCTGCCGGACATGCCAGAACCACCTGTCACACATGCCGGAACCACGTGCCTGACACGCCGGAACCACCTCGCGGACAGACCGGAACCACCTACCAGACATGCCTGAACCACCTGCCGAGCATGCCGGAACCACCTGCCGGACACGCCAAAATCACCTGCGGGCTAGGCCAGAACCACTTGTAGGACTCTCCTGGAGCACCTGCCGGGCATGCGGGAACCACCTCTCAGACGTCCCAGAACCACGTGCGGCACATGACGGAACCCATTACCGGACAGACCGGAACCACCTGCTGGACACGCCAGAATCACCTGCCAAGAACACCGGAACCACCTGAACAGCTCGCCAGAAACACCTGCCGGACATGCCAAAATCACCTGCCGGCTACACCAGAACCTCTTGCCGGACACTCCGGAATCACCTGCCAGACATGATGCAACCAAATGTCAGACGTGCCAGAACCACGTGCCAGAGACACCGGATGCAACTGCCGAGCATGCCGGAACCTCCTGCTCAACTCGCTGTAACCACCTGCCGGGGACGCCAAAATCACCTGTCAGCTAGGCCAGAACCACGTGGCGGACTCTATGGACTCACCCGCCGGGCATGCCGGAACCAGCTCTCAGACGTGCCAGAAGCACGTGCCGGACACGCCGGAACCACCCACTAGAGAGACCGGAACCACCTGCCAGACCCGCCTGAACCACCTGCTGAGTACGCTGGAACAACCTGCTCTACTCGCTGGAGCCACCTGCTGGACACGCCAAAATCACCTGATGGCTACGCCAGCACCACTCGGCAGACAAGCCAGAATCACCTGCAGGGTATGCCGGAACCACCTCTCAGACGTGCCAGAACCCCTTGTCGGACACTCCGGAATCACCTGTCAGGCATGCCGGAACCTCCTCTCGAACGTGCCAGAATGACGTGCCAGAGACACCGGATGCACCTGCCGAGCACGCCGGGACCTCCTGTTCGACTCGCCGGAACCACCAGCCAGAGACGCCCAAATCCCCTGCCAGGTAGGCCAGAATCACATGGCGGACTCTCTGGAATCTCCCGCCGGGAAGGTAGGAACCGCCTCTCAAACATACTGGAAGCACGTGCCGGACATGCCGGCACCACGTACTGGACAGACCAGAAACACCTGCCGGACCTGCCTGAACCACCTGCTGAGCACACCGGAACAACTTGCTCGACTCGCTGGAGCCACCTGCTGGACACCCCAAAATCACCAGCCAGCTATGCCAGAACCACTTGCCGTACACTCCGGAATCACCTGCTGGTTACACCAGAGCCACTTGGTGGACAATCCAGAATCACCTGCCGGACATGCCAGAACCACCTGTCACACATGCCGGAACCACGTGCCTGACACGCCGGAACCACCTCGCGGACAGACCGGAACCACCTACCAGACATGCCTGAACCACCTGCCGAGCATGCCGGAACCACCTGCCGGACACGCCAAAATCACCTGCGGGCTAGGCCAGAACCACTTGTAGGACTCTCCTGGAGCACCTGCCGGGCATGCGGGAACCACCTCTCAGACGTCCCAGAACCAGGTGCGGCACATGACGGAACCCATTACCGGACAGACCGGAACCACCTGCTGGACACGCCAGAATCACCTGCCAAGAACACCGGAACCACCTGAACAGCTCGCCAGAAACACCTGCCGGACATGCCAAAATCACCTGCCGGCTACACCAGAACCTCTTGCCGACACTCCGGAATCACCTGCCAGACATGATGCAACCAAATGTCAGACGTGCCAGAACCACGTGCCAGAGACACCGGATGCAACTGCCGAGCATGCCGGAACCTCCTGCTCAACTCGCTGTAACCACCTGCCGGGGACGCCAAAATCACCTGTCAGCTAGGCCAGAACCACGTGGCGGACTCTATGGACTCACCCGCCGGGCATGCCGGAACCAGCTCTCAGACGTGCCAGAAGCACGTGCCGGACACGCCGGAACCACCCACTAGAGAGACCGGAACCACCTGCCAGACCCGCCTGAACCACCTGCTGAGTACGCTGGAACAACCTGCTCTACTCGCTGGAGCCACCTGCTGGACACGCCAAAATCACCTGATGGCTACGCCAGCACCACTCGGCAGACAAGCCAGAATCACCTGCAGGGTATGCCGGAACCACCTCTCAGACGTGCCAGAACCCCTTGTCGGACACTCCGGAATCACCTGTCAGGCATGCCGGAACCTCCTCTCGAACGTGCCAGAATGACGTGCCAGAGACACCGGATGCACCTGCCGAGCACGCCGGGACCTCCTCTTCGACTCGCCGGAACCACCAGCCAGAGACGCCCAAATCCCCTGCCAGGTAGGCCAGAATCACATGGCGGACTCTCTGGAATCTCCCGCCGGGAAGGTAGGAACCGCCTCTCAAACATACTGGAAGCACGTGCCGGACATGCCGGCACCACGTACTGGACAGACCAGAAACACCTGCCGGACCTGCCTGAACCACCTGCTGAGCACACCGGAACAACTTGCTCGACTCGCTGGAGCCACCTGCTGGACACCCCAAAATCACCAGCCAGCTATGCCAGAACCACTTGCCGTACACTCCGGAATCACCTGCTGGTTACACCAGAGCCACTTGGTGGACAATCCAGAATCACCTGCCGGACATGCCAGAACCACCTGTCACACATGCCGGAACCACGTGCCTGACACGCCGGAACCACCTCGCGGACAGACCGGAACCACCTACCAGACATGCCTGAACCACCTGCCGAGCATGCCGGAACCACCTGCCGGACACGCCAAAATCACCTGCGGGCTAGGCCAAGAACCACTTGTAGGACTCTCCTGGAGCACCTGCCGGGCATGCGGGAACCACCTCTCAGACGTCCCAGAACCACGTGCGGCACATGACGGAACCCATTACCGGACAGACCGGAACCACCTGCTGGACACGCCAGAATCACCTGCCAAGAACACCGGAACCACCTGAACAGCTCGCCAGAAACACCTGCCGGACATGCCAAAATCACCTGCCGGCTACACCAGAACCTCTTGCCGGCACACTCCGGAATCACCTGCCAGACATGATGCAACCAAATGTCAGACGTGCCAGAACCACGTGCCAGAGACACCGGATGCAACTGCCGAGCATGCCGGAACCTCCTGCTCAACTCGCTGTAACCACCTGCCGGGGACGCCAAAATCACCTGTCAGCTAGGCCAGAACCACGTGGCGGACTCTATGGACTCACCCGCCGGGCATGCCGGAACCAGCTCTCAGACGTGCCAGAAGCACGTGCCGGACACGCCGGAACCACCCACTAGAGAGACCGGAACCACCTGCCAGACCCGCCTGAACCACCTGCTGAGTACGCTGGAACAACCTGCTCTACTCGCTGGAGCCACCTGCTGGACACGCCAAAATCACCTGATGGCTACGCCAGCACCACTCGGCAGACAAGCCAGAATCACCTGCAGGGTATGCCGGAACCACCTCTCAGACGTGCCAGAACCCCTTGTCGGACACTCCGGAATCACCTGTCAGGCATGCCGGAACCTTCCTCTCGAACGTGCCAGAATGACGTGCCAGAGACACCGGATGCACCTGCCGAGCACGCCGGGACCTCCTCTTCGACTCGCCGGAACCACCAGCCAGAGACGCCCAAATCCCCTGCCAGGTAGGCCAGAATCACATGGCGGACTCTCTGGAATCTCCCGCCGGGAAGGTAGGAACCGCCTCTCAAACATACTGGAAGCACGTGCCGGACATGCCGGCACCACGTACTGGACAGACCAGAAACACCTGCCGGACCTGCCTGAACCACCTGCTGAGCACACCGGAACAACTTGCTCGACTCGCTGGAGCCACCTGCTGGACACCCCAAAATCACCAGCCAGCTATGCCAGAACCACTTGCCGTACACTCCGGAATCACCTGCTGGTTACACCAGAGCCACTTGGTGGACAATCCAGAATCACCTGCCGGACATGCCAGAACCACCTGTCACACATGCCGGAACCACGTGCCTGACACGCCGGAACCACCTCGCGGACAGACCGGAACCACCTACCAGACATGCCTGAACCACCTGCCGAGCATGCCGGAACCACCTGCCGGACACGCCAAAATCACCTGCGGGCTAGGCCCAGAACCACTTGTAGGACTCTCCTGGAGCACCTGCCGGGCATGCGGGAACCACCTCTCAGACGTCCCAGAACCACGTGCGGCACATGACGGAACCCATTACCGGACAGACCGGAACCACCTGCAGGACACGCCAGAATCACCTGCCAAGAACACCGGAACCACCTGAACAGCTCGCCAGAAACACCTGCCGGACATGCCAAAATCACCTGCCGGCTACACCAGAACCTCTTGCCGGACACTCCGGAATCACCTGCCAGACATGATGCAACCAAATGTCAGACGTGCCAGAACCACGTGCCAGAGACACCGGATGCAACTGCCGAGCATGCCGGAACCTCCTGCTCAACTCGCTGTAACCACCTGCCGGGGACGCCAAAATCACCTGTCAGCTAGGCCAGAACCACGTGGCGGACTCTATGGACTCACCCGCCGGGCATGCCGGAACCAGCTCTCAGACGTGCCAGAAGCACGTGCCGGACACGCCGGAACCACCCACTAGAGAGACCGGAACCACCTGCCAGACCCGCCTGAACCACCTGCTGAGTACGCTGGAACAACCTGCTCTACTCGCTGGAGCCACCTGCTGGACACGCCAAAATCACCTGATGGCTACGCCAGCACCACTCGGCAGACAAGCCAGAATCACCTGCAGGGTATGCCGGAACCACCTCTCAGACGTGCCAGAACCCCTTGTCGGACACTCCGGAATCACCTGTCAGGCATGCCGGAACCTCCTCTCGAACGTGCCAGAATGACGTGCCAGAGACACCGGATGCACCTGCCGAGCACGCCGGGACCTCCTCTTCGACTCGCCGGAACCACCAGCCAGAGACGCCCAAATCCCCTGCCAGGTAGGCCAGAATCACATGGCGGACTCTCTGGAATCTCCCGCCGGGAAGGTAGGAACCGCCTCTCAAACATACTGGAAGCACGTGCCGGACATGCCGGCACCACGTACTGGACAGACCAGAAACACCTGCCGGACCTGCCTGAACCACCTGCTGAGCACACCGGAACAACTTGCTCGACTCGCTGGAGCCACCTGCTGGACACCCCAAAATCACCAGCCAGCTATGCCAGAACCACTTGCCGTACACTCCGGAATCACCTGCTGGTTACACCAGAGCCACTTGGTGGACAATCCAGAATCACCTGCCGGACATGCCAGAACCACCTGTCACACATGCCGGAACCACGTGCCTGACACGCCGGAACCACCTCGCGGACAGACCGGAACCACCTACCAGACATGCCTGAACCACCTGCCGAGCATGCCGGAACCACCTGCCGGACACGCCAAAATCACCTGCGGGCTAGGCCAGAACCACTTGTAGGACTCTCCTGGAGCACCTGCCGGGCATGCGGGAACCACCTCTCAGACGTCCCAGAACCACGTGCGGCACATGACGGAACCCATTACCGGACAGACCGGAACCACCTGCTGGACACGCCAGAATCACCTGCCAAGAACACCGGAACCACCTGAACAGCTCGCCAGAAACACCTGCCGGACATGCCAAAATCACCTGCCGGCTACACCAGAACCTCTTGCCGCACACTCCGGAATCACCTGCCAGACATGATGCAACCAAATGTCAGACGTGCCAGAACCACGTGCCAGAGACACCGGATGCAACTGCCGAGCATGCCGGAACCTCCTGCTCAACTCGCTGTAACCACCTGCCGGGGACGCCAAAATCACCTGTCAGCTAGGCCAGAACCACGTGGCGGACTCTATGGACTCACCCGCCGGGCATGCCGGAACCAGCTCTCAGACGTGCCAGAAGCACGTGCCGGACACGCCGGAACCACCCACTAGAGAGACCGGAACCACCTGCCAGACCCGCCTGAACCACCTGCTGAGTACGCTGGAACAACCTGCTCTACTCGCTGGAGCCACCTGCTGGACACGCCAAAATCACCTGATGGCTACGCCAGCACCACTCGGCAGACAAGCCAGAATCACCTGCAGGGTATGCCGGAACCACCTCTCAGACGTGCCAGAACCCCTTGTCGGACACTCCGGAATCACCTGTCAGGCATGCCGGAACCTCCTCTCGAACGTGCCAGAATGACGTGCCAGAGACACCGGATGCACCTGCCGAGCACGCCGGGACCTCCTCTTCGACTCGCCGGAACCACCAGCCAGAGACGCCCAAATCCCCTGCCAGGTAGGCCAGAATCACATGGCGGACTCTCTGGAATCTCCCGCCGGGAAGGTAGGAACCGCCTCTCAAACATACTGGAAGCACGTGCCGGACATGCCGGCACCACGTACTGGACAGACCAGAAACACCTGCCGGACCTGCCTGAACCACCTGCTGAGCACACCGGAACAACTTGCTCGACTCGCTGGAGCCACCTGCTGGACACCCCAAAATCACCAGCCAGCTATGCCAGAACCACTTGCCGTACACTCCGGAATCACCTGCTGGTTACACCAGAGCCACTTGGTGGACAATCCAGAATCACCTGCCGGACATGCCAGAACCACCTGTCACACATGCCGGAACCACGTGCCTGACACGCCGGAACCACCTCGCGGACAGACCGGAACCACCTACCAGACATGCCTGAACCACCTGCCGAGCATGCCGGAACCACCTGCCGGACACGCCAAAATCACCTGCGGGCTAGGCCAGAACCACTTGTAGGACTCTCCTGGAGCACCTGCCGGGCATGCGGGAACCACCTCTCAGACGTCCCAGAACCACGTGCGGCACATGACGGAACCCATTACCGGACAGACCGGAACCACCTGCTGGACACGCCAGAATCACCTGCCAAGAACACCGGAACCACCTGAACAGCTCGCCAGAAACACCTGCCGGACATGCCAAAATCACCTGCCGGCTACACCAGAACCTCTTGCCGGACACTCCGGAATCACCTGCCAGACATGATGCAACCAAATGTCAGACGTGCCAGAACCACGTGCCAGAGACACCGGATGCAACTGCCGAGCATGCCGGAACCTCCTGCTCAACTCGCTGTAACCACCTGCCGGGGACGCCAAAATCACCTGTCAGCTAGGCCAGAACCACGTGGCGGACTCTATGGACTCACCCGCCGGGCATGCCGGAACCAGCTCTCAGACGTGCCAGAAGCACGTGCCGGACACGCCGGAACCACCCACTAGAGAGACCGGAACCACCTGCCAGACCCGCCTGAACCACCTGCTGAGTACGCTGGAACAACCTGCTCTACTCGCTGGAGCCACCTGCTGGACACGCCAAAATCACCTGATGGCTACGCCAGCACCACTCGGCAGACAAGCCAGAATCACCTGCAGGGTATGCCGGAACCACCTCTCAGACGTGCCAGAACCCCTTGTCGGACACTCCGGAATCACCTGTCAGGCATGCCGGAACCTCCTCTCGAACGTGCCAGAATGACGTGCCAGAGACACCGGATGCACCTGCCGAGCACGCCGGGACCTCCTCTTCGACTCGCCGGAACCACCAGCCAGAGACGCCCAAATCCCCTGCCAGGTAGGCCAGAATCACATGGCGGACTCTCTGGAATCTCCCGCCGGGAAGGTAGGAACCGCCTCTCAAACATACTGGAAGCACGTGCCGGACATGCCGGCACCACGTACTGGACAGACCAGAAACACCTGCCGGACCTGCCTGAACCACCTGCTGAGCACACCGGAACAACTTGCTCGACTCGCTGGAGCCACCTGCTGGACACCCCAAAATCACCAGCCAGCTATGCCAGAACCACTTGCCGTACACTCCGGAATCACCTGCTGGTTACACCAGAGCCACTTGGTGGACAATCCAGAATCACCTGCCGGACATGCCAGAACCACCTGTCACACATGCCGGAACCACGTGCCTGACACGCCGGAACCACCTCGCGGACAGACCGGAACCACCTACCAGACATGCCTGAACCACCTGCCGAGCATGCCGGAACCACCTGCCGGACACGCCAAAATCACCTGCGGGCTAGGCCAGAACCACTTGTAGGACTCTCCTGGAGCACCTGCCGGGCATGCGGGAACCACCTCTCAGACGTCCCAGAACCACGTGCGGCACATGACGGAACCCATTACCGGACAGACCGGAACCACCTGCTGGACACGCCAGAATCACCTGCCAAGAACACCGGAACCACCTGAACAGCTCGCCAGAAACACCTGCCGGACATGCCAAAATCACCTGCCGGCTACACCAGAACCTCTTGCCGGACACTCCGGAATCACCTGCCAGACATGATGCAACCAAATGTCAGACGTGCCAGAACCACGTGCCAGAGACACCGGATGCAACTGCCGAGCATGCCGGAACCTCCTGCTCAACTCGCTGTAACCACCTGCCGGGGACGCCAAAATCACCTGTCAGCTAGGCCAGAACCACGTGGCGGACTCTATGGACTCACCCGCCGGGCATGCCGGAACCAGCTCTCAGACGTGCCAGAAGCACGTGCCGGACACGCCGGAACCACCCACTAGAGAGACCGGAACCACCTGCCAGACCCGCCTGAACCACCTGCTGAGTACGCTGGAACAACCTGCTCTACTCGCTGGAGCCACCTGCTGGACACGCCAAAATCACCTGATGGCTACGCCAGCACCACTCGGCAGACAAGCCAGAATCACCTGCAGGGTATGCCGGAACCACCTCTCAGACGTGCCAGAACCCCTTGTCGGACACTCCGGAATCACCTGTCAGGCATGCCGGAACCTCCTCTCGAACGTGCCAGAATGACGTGCCAGAGACACCGGATGCACCTGCCGAGCACGCCGGGACCTCCTCTTCGACTCGCCGGAACCACCAGCCAGAGACGCCCAAATCCCCTGCCAGGTAGGCCAGAATCACATGGCGGACTCTCTGGAATCTCCCGCCGGGAAGGTAGGAACCGCCTCTCAAACATACTGGAAGCACGTGCCGGACATGCCGGCACCACGTACTGGACAGACCAGAAACACCTGCCGGACCTGCCTGAACCACCTGCTGAGCACACCGGAACAACTTGCTCGACTCGCTGGAGCCACCTGCTGGACACCCCAAAATCACCAGCCAGCTATGCCAGAACCACTTGCCGTACACTCCGGAATCACCTGCTGGTTACACCAGAGCCACTTGGTGGACAATCCAGAATCACCTGCCGGACATGCCAGAACCACCTGTCACACATGCCGGAACCACGTGCCTGACACGCCGGAACCACCTCGCGGACAGACCGGAACCACCTACCAGACATGCCTGAACCACCTGCCGAGCATGCCGGAACCACCTGCCGGACACGCCAAAATCACCTGCGGGCTAGGCCAGAACCACTTGTAGGACTCTCCTGGAGCACCTGCCGGGCATGCGGGAACCACCTCTCAGACGTCCCAGAACCACGTGCGGCACATGACGGAACCCATTACCGGACAGACCGGAACCACCTGCTGGACACGCCAGAATCACCTGCCAAGAACACCGGAACCACCTGAACAGCTCGCCAGAAACACCTGCCGGACATGCCAAAATCACCTGCCGGCTACACCAGAACCTCTTGCCGGACACTCCGGAATCACCTGCCAGACATGATGCAACCAAATGTCAGACGTGCCAGAACCACGTGCCAGAGACACCGGATGCAACTGCCGAGCATGCCGGAACCTCCTGCTCAACTCGCTGTAACCACCTGCCGGGGACGCCAAAATCACCTGTCAGCTAGGCCAGAACCACGTGGCGGACTCTATGGACTCACCCGCCGGGCATGCCGGAACCAGCTCTCAGACGTGCCAGAAGCACGTGCCGGACACGCCGGAACCACCCACTAGAGAGACCGGAACCACCTGCCAGACCCGCCTGAACCACCTGCTGAGTACGCTGGAACAACCTGCTCTACTCGCTGGAGCCACCTGCTGGACACGCCAAAATCACCTGATGGCTACGCCAGCACCACTCGGCAGACAAGCCAGAATCACCTGCAGGGTATGCCGGAACCACCTCTCAGACGTGCCAGAACCCCTTGTCGGACACTCCGGAATCACCTGTCAGGCATGCCGGAACCTCCTCTCGAACGTGCCAGAATGACGTGCCAGAGACACCGGATGCACCTGCCGAGCACGCCGGGACCTCCTCTTCGACTCGCCGGAACCACCAGCCAGAGACGCCCAAATCCCCTGCCAGGTAGGCCAGAATCACATGGCGGACTCTCTGGAATCTCCCGCCGGGAAGGTAGGAACCGCCTCTCAAACATACTGGAAGCACGTGCCGGACATGCCGGCACCACGTACTGGACAGACCAGAAACACCTGCCGGACCTGCCTGAACCACCTGCTGAGCACACCGGAACAACTTGCTCGACTCGCTGGAGCCACCTGCTGGACACCCCAAAATCACCAGCCAGCTATGCCAGAACCACTTGCCGTACACTCCGGAATCACCTGCTGGTTACACCAGAGCCACTTGGTGGACAATCCAGAATCACCTGCCGGACATGCCAGAACCACCTGTCACACATGCCGGAACCACGTGCCTGACACGCCGGAACCACCTCGCGGACAGACCGGAACCACCTACCAGACATGCCTGAACCACCTGCCGAGCATGCCGGAACCACCTGCCGGACACGCCAAAATCACCTGCGGGCTAGGCCAGAACCACTTGTAGGACTCTCCTGGAGCACCTGCCGGGCATGCGGGAACCACCTCTCAGACGTCCCAGAACCACGTGCGGCACATGACGGAACCCATTACCGGACAGACCGGAACCACCTGCTGGACACGCCAGAATCACCTGCCAAGAACACCGGAACCACCTGAACAGCTCGCCAGAAACACCTGCCGGACATGCCAAAATCACCTGCCGGCTACACCAGAACCTCTTGCCGGACACTCCGGAATCACCTGCCAGACATGATGCAACCAAATGTCAGACGTGCCAGAACCACGTGCCAGAGACACCGGATGCAACTGCCGAGCATGCCGGAACCTCCTGCTCAACTCGCTGTAACCACCTGCCGGGGACGCCAAAATCACCTGTCAGCTAGGCCAGAACCACGTGGCGGACTCTATGGACTCACCCGCCGGGCATGCCGGAACCAGCTCTCAGACGTGCCAGAAGCACGTGCCGGACACGCCGGAACCACCCACTAGAGAGACCGGAACCACCTGCCAGACCCGCCTGAACCACCTGCTGAGTACGCTGGAACAACCTGCTCTACTCGCTGGAGCCACCTGCTGGACACGCCAAAATCACCTGATGGCTACGCCAGCACCACTCGGCAGACAAGCCAGAATCACCTGCAGGGTATGCCGGAACCACCTCTCAGACGTGCCAGAACCCCTTGTCGGACACTCCGGAATCACCTGTCAGGCATGCCGGAACCTCCTCTCGAACGTGCCAGAATGACGTGCCAGAGACACCGGATGCACCTGCCGAGCACGCCGGGACCTCCTCTTCGACTCGCCGGAACCACCAGCCAGAGACGCCCAAATCCCCTGCCAGGTAGGCCAGAATCACATGGCGGACTCTCTGGAATCTCCCGCCGGGAAGGTAGGAACCGCCTCTCAAACATACTGGAAGCACGTGCCGGACATGCCGGCACCACGTACTGGACAGACCAGAAACACCTGCCGGACCTGCCTGAACCACCTGCTGAGCACACCGGAACAACTTGCTCGACTCGCTGGAGCCACCTGCTGGACACCCCAAAATCACCAGCCAGCTATGCCAGAACCACTTGCCGTACACTCCGGAATCACCTGCTGGTTACACCAGAGCCACTTGGTGGACAATCCAGAATCACCTGCCGGACATGCCAGAACCACCTGTCACACATGCCGGAACCACGTGCCTGACACGCCGGAACCACCTCGCGGACAGACCGGAACCACCTACCAGACATGCCTGAACCACCTGCCGAGCATGCCGGAACCACCTGCCGGACACGCCAAAATCACCTGCGGGCTAGGCCAGAACCACTTGTAGGACTCTCCTGGAGCACCTGCCGGGCATGCGGGAACCACCTCTCAGACGTCCCAGAACCACGTGCGGCACATGACGGAACCCATTACCGGACAGACCGGAACCACCTGCTGGACACGCCAGAATCACCTGCCAAGAACACCGGAACCACCTGAACAGCTCGCCAGAAACACCTGCCGGACATGCCAAAATCACCTGCCGGCTACACCAGAACCTCTTGCCGGACACTCCGGAATCACCTGCCAGACATGATGCAACCAAATGTCAGACGTGCCAGAACCACGTGCCACAGACACCGGATGCAACTGCCGAGCATGCCGGAACCTCCTGCTCAACTCGCTGTAACCACCTGCCGGGGACGCCAAAATCACCTGTCAGCTAGGCCAGAACCACGTGGCGGACTCTATGGACTCACCCGCCGGGCATGCCGGAACCAGCTCTCAGACGTGCCAGAAGCACGTGCCGGACACGCCGGAACCACCCACTAGAGAGACCGGAACCACCTGCCAGACCCGCCTGAACCACCTGCTGAGTACGCTGGAACAACCTGCTCTACTCGCTGGAGCCACCTGCTGGACACGCCAAAATCACCTGATGGCTACGCCAGCACCACTCGGCAGACAAGCCAGAATCACCTGCAGGGTATGCCGGAACCACCTCTCAGACGTGCCAGAACCCCTTGTCGGACACTCCGGAATCACCTGTCAGGCATGCCGGAACCTCCTCTCGAACGTGCCAGAATGACGTGCCAGAGACACCGGATGCACCTGCCGAGCACGCCGGGACCTCCTCTTCGACTCGCCGGAACCACCAGCCAGAGACGCCCAAATCCCCTGCCAGGTAGGCCAGAATCACATGGCGGACTCTCTGGAATCTCCCGCCGGGAAGGTAGGAACCGCCTCTCAAACATACTGGAAGCACGTGCCGGACATGCCGGCACCACGTACTGGACAGACCAGAAACACCTGCCGGACCTGCCTGAACCACCTGCTGAGCACACCGGAACAACTTGCTCGACTCGCTGGAGCCACCTGCTGGACACCCCAAAATCACCAGCCAGCTATGCCAGAACCACTTGCCGTACACTCCGGAATCACCTGCTGGTTACACCAGAGCCACTTGGTGGACAATCCAGAATCACCTGCCGGACATGCCAGAACCACCTGTCACACATGCCGGAACCACGTGCCTGACACGCCGGAACCACCTCGCGGACAGACCGGAACCACCTACCAGACATGCCTGAACCACCTGCCGAGCATGCCGGAACCACCTGCCGGACACGCCAAAATCACCTGCGGGCTAGGCCAGAACCACTTGTAGGACTCTCCTGGAGCACCTGCCGGGCATGCGGGAACCACCTCTCAGACGTCCCAGAACCACGTGCGGCACATGACGGAACCCATTACCGGACAGACCGGAACCACCTGCTGGACACGCCAGAATCACCTGCCAAGAACACCGGAACCACCTGAACAGCTCGCCAGAAACACCTGCCGGACATGCCAAAATCACCTGCCGGCTACACCAGAACCTCTTGCCGGACACTCCGGAATCACCTGCCAGACATGATGCAACCAAATGTCAGACGTGCCAGAACCACGTGCCAGAGACACCGGATGCAACTGCCGAGCATGCCGGAACCTCCTGCTCAACTCGCTGTAACCACCTGCCGGGGACGCCAAAATCACCTGTCAGCTAGGCCAGAACCACGTGGCGGACTCTATGGACTCACCCGCCGGGCATGCCGGAACCAGCTCTCAGACGTGCCAGAAGCACGTGCCGGACACGCCGGAACCACCCACTAGAGAGACCGGAACCACCTGCCAGACCCGCCTGAACCACCTGCTGAGTACGCTGGAACAACCTGCTCTACTCGCTGGAGCCACCTGCTGGACACGCCAAAATCACCTGATGGCTACGCCAGCACCACTCGGCAGACAAGCCAGAATCACCTGCAGGGTATGCCGGAACCACCTCTCAGACGTGCCAGAACCCCTTGTCGGACACTCCGGAATCACCTGTCAGGCATGCCGGAACCTCCTCTCGAACGTGCCAGAATGACGTGCCAGAGACACCGGATGCACCTGCCGAGCACGCCGGGACCTCCTCTTCGACTCGCCGGAACCACCAGCCAGAGACGCCCAAATCCCCTGCCAGGTAGGCCAGAATCACATGGCGGACTCTCTGGAATCTCCCGCCGGGAAGGTAGGAACCGCCTCTCAAACATACTGGAAGCACGTGCCGGACATGCCGGCACCACGTACTGGACAGACCAGAAACACCTGCCGGACCTGCCTGAACCACCTGCTGAGCACACCGGAACAACTTGCTCGACTCGCTGGAGCCACCTGCTGGACACCCCAAAATCACCAGCCAGCTATGCCAGAACCACTTGCCGTACACTCCGGAATCACCTGCTGGTTACACCAGAGCCACTTGGTGGACAATCCAGAATCACCTGCCGGACATGCCAGAACCACCTGTCACACATGCCGGAACCACGTGCCTGACACGCCGGAACCACCTCGCGGACAGACCGGAACCACCTACCAGACATGCCTGAACCACCTGCCGAGCATGCCGGAACCACCTGCCGGACACGCCAAAATCACCTGCGGGCTAGGCCAGAACCACTTGTAGGACTCTCCTGGAGCACCTGCCGGGCATGCGGGAACCACCTCTCAGACGTCCCAGAACCACGTGCGGCACATGACGGAACCCATTACCGGACAGACCGGAACCACCTGCTGGACACGCCAGAATCACCTGCCAAGAACACCGGAACCACCTGAACAGCTCGCCAGAAACACCTGCCGGACATGCCAAAATCACCTGCCGGCTACACCAGAACCTCTTGCCGGACACTCCGGAATCACCTGCCAGACATGATGCAACCAAATGTCAGACGTGCCAGAACCACGTGCCAGAGACACCGGATGCAACTGCCGAGCATGCCGGAACCTCCTGCTCAACTCGCTGTAACCACCTGCCGGGGACGCCAAAATCACCTGTCAGCTAGGCCAGAACCACGTGGCGGACTCTATGGACTCACCCGCCGGGCATGCCGGAACCAGCTCTCAGACGTGCCAGAAGCACGTGCCGGACACGCCGGAACCACCCACTAGAGAGACCGGAACCACCTGCCAGACCCGCCTGAACCACCTGCTGAGTACGCTGGAACAACCTGCTCTACTCGCTGGAGCCACCTGCTGGACACGCCAAAATCACCTGATGGCTACGCCAGCACCACTCGGCAGACAAGCCAGAATCACCTGCAGGGTATGCCGGAACCACCTCTCAGACGTGCCAGAACCCCTTGTCGGACACTCCGGAATCACCTGTCAGGCATGCCGGAACCTCCTCTCGAACGTGCCCAGAATGACGTGCCAGAGACACCGGATGCACCTGCCGAGCACGCCGGGACCTCCTCTTCGACTCGCCGGAACCACCAGCCAGAGACGCCCAAATCCCCTGCCAGGTAGGCCAGAATCACATGGCGGACTCTCTGGAATCTCCCGCCGGGAAGGTAGGAACCGCCTCTCAAACATACTGGAAGCACGTGCCGGACATGCCGGCACCACGTACTGGACAGACCAGAAACACCTGCCGGACCTGCCTGAACCACCTGCTGAGCACACCGGAACAACTTGCTCGACTCGCTGGAGCCACCTGCTGGACACCCCAAAATCACCAGCCAGCTATGCCAGAACCACTTGCCGTACACTCCGGAATCACCTGCTGGTTACACCAGAGCCACTTGGTGGACAATCCAGAATCACCTGCCGGACATGCCAGAACCACCTGTCACACATGCCGGAACCACGTGCCTGACACGCCGGAACCACCTCGCGGACAGACCGGAACCACCTACCAGACATGCCTGAACCACCTGCCGAGCATGCCGGAACCACCTGCCGGACACGCCAAAATCACCTGCGGGCTAGGCCAGAACCACTTGTAGGACTCTCCTGGAGCACCTGCCGGGCATGCGGGAACCACCTCTCAGACGTCCCAGAACCACGTGCGGCACATGACGGAACCCATTACCGGACAGACCGGAACCACCTGCTGGACACGCCAGAATCACCTGCCAAGAACACCGGAACCACCTGAACAGCTCGCCAGAAACACCTGCCGGACATGCCAAAATCACCTGCCGGCTACACCAGAACCTCTTGCCGGACACTCCGGAATCACCTGCCAGACATGATGCAACCAAATGTCAGACGTGCCAGAACCACGTGCCAGAGACACCGGATGCAACTGCCGAGCATGCCGGAACCTCCTGCTCAACTCGCTGTAACCACCTGCCGGGGACGCCAAAATCACCTGTCAGCTAGGCCAGAACCACGTGGCGGACTCTATGGACTCACCCGCCGGGCATGCCGGAACCAGCTCTCAGACGTGCCAGAAGCACGTGCCGGACACGCCGGAACCACCCACTAGAGAGACCGAACCACCTGCCAGACCCGCCTGAACCACCTGCTGAGTACGCTGGAACAACCTGCTCTACTCGCTGGAGCCACCTGCTGGACACGCCAAAATCACCTGATGGCTACGCCAGCACCACTCGGCAGACAAGCCAGAATCACCTGCAGGGTATGCCGGAACCACCTCTCAGACGTGCCAGAACCCCTTGTCGGACACTCCGGAATCACCTGTCAGGCATGCCGGAACCTCCTCTCGAACGTGCCAGAATGACGTGCCAGAGACACCGGATGCACCTGCCGAGCACGCCGGGACCTCCTCTTCGACTCGCCGGAACCACCAGCCAGAGACGCCCAAATCCCCTGCCAGGTAGGCCAGAATCACATGGCGGACTCTCTGGAATCTCCCGCCGGGAAGGTAGGAACCGCCTCTCAAACATACTGGAAGCACGTGCCGGACATGCCGGCACCACGTACTGGACAGACCAGAAACACCTGCCGGACCTGCCTGAACCACCTGCTGAGCACACCGGAACAACTTGCTCGACTCGCTGGAGCCACCTGCTGGCACCCCAAAATCACCAGCCAGCTATGCCAGAACCACTTGCCGTACACTCCGGAATCACCTGCTGGTTACACCAGAGCCACTTGGTGGACAATCCAGAATCACCTGCCGGACATGCCAGAACCACCTGTCACACATGCCGGAACCACGTGCCTGACACGCCGGAACCACCTCGCGGACAGACCGGAACCACCTACCAGACATGCCTGAACCACCTGCCGAGCATGCCGGAACCACCTGCCGGACACGCCAAAATCACCTGCGGGCTAGGCCAGAACCACTTGTAGGACTCTCCTGGAGCACCTGCCGGGCATGCGGGAACCACCTCTCAGACGTCCCAGAACCACGTGCGGCACATGACGGAACCCATTACCGGACAGACCGGAACCACCTGCTGGACACGCCAGAATCACCTGCCAAGAACACCGGAACCACCTGAACAGCTCGCCAGAAACACCTGCCGGACATGCCAAAATCACCTGCCGGCTACACCAGAACCTCTTGCCGGACACTCCGGAATCACCTGCCAGACATGATGCAACCAAATGTCAGACGTGCCAGAACCACGTGCCAGAGACACCGGATGCAACTGCCGAGCATGCCGGAACCTCCTGCTCAACTCGCTGTAACCACCTGCCGGGGACGCCAAAATCACCTGTCAGCTAGGCCAGAACCACGTGGCGGACTCTATGGACTCACCCGCCGGGCATGCCGGAACCAGCTCTCAGACGTGCCAGAAGCACGTGCCGGACACGCCGGAACCACCCACTAGAGAGACCGGAACCACCTGCCAGACCCGCCTGAACCACCTGCTGAGTACGCTGGAACAACCTGCTCTACTCGCTGGAGCCACCTGCTGGACACGCCAAAATCACCTGATGGCTACGCCAGCACCACTCGGCAGACAAGCCAGAATCACCTGCAGGGTATGCCGGAACCACCTCTCAGACGTGCCAGAACCCCTTGTCGGACACTTCCGGAATCACCTGTCAGGCATGCCGGAACCTCCTCTCGAACGTGCAGAATGACGTGCCAGAGACACCGGATGCACCTGCCGAGCACGCCGGGACCTCCTCTTCGACTCGCCGGAACCACCAGCCAGAGACGCCCAAATCCCCTGCCAGGTAGGCCAGAAATCACATGGCGGACTCTCTGGAATCTCCCGCCGGGGAAGGTAGGAACCGCCTCTCAAACATACTGGAAGCACGTGCCGGACATGCCGGCACCACGTACTGGACAGACCAGAAACACCTGCCGGACCTGCCTGAACCACCTGCTGAGCACACCGGAACAACTTGCTCGACTCGCTGGAGCCACCTGCTGGACACCCCAAAATCACCAGCCAGCTATGCCAGAACCACTTGCCGTACACTCCGGAATCACCTGCTGGTTACACCAGAGCCACTTGGTGGACAATCCAGAATCACCTGCCGGACATGCCAGAACCACCTGTCACACATGCCGGAACCACGTGCCTGACACGCCGGAACCACCTCGCGGACAGACCGGAACCACCTACCAGACATGCCTGAACCACCTGCCGAGCATGCCGGAACCACCTGCCGGGACACGCCAAAATCACCTGCGGGCTAGGCCAGAACCACTTGTAGGACTCTCCTGGAGCACCTGCCGGGCATGCGGGAACCACCTCTCAGACGTCCCCAGAACCACGTGCGGCACATGACGGAACCCATTACCGGACAGACGGAACCACCTGCTGGACACGCCAGAATCACCTGCCAAGAACACCGGAACACCTGAACAGCTCGCCAGAAACACCTGCCGGACATGCCAAAATCACCTGCCCGGCTACACCAGAACCTCTTGCCGCACACTCCGGAATCACCTGCCAGACATGATGCCAACCAAATGTCAGACGTGCCAGAACCACGTGCCACAGACACCGGATGCAACTGCCGAGCATGCCGGAACCTCCTGCTCAACTCGCTGTAACCACCTGCCGGGGACGCCAAAATCACCTGTCAGCTAGGCCAGAACCACGTGGCGGACTCTATGGAACTCACCCGCCGGGCATGCCGGAACCAGCTCTCAGACGTGCCAGAAGCACTGTGCCGGACACGCCGGAACCACCACTAGAGAGACCGGAACCACCTGCCAGACCCGCCTGAACCACCTGCTGAGTACGCTGGAACAACCTGCTCTACTCGCTGGAGCCACCTGCTGGACACGCCAAATCACCTGATGGCTACGCCAGCACCACTCGGCAGACAAGCCAGAATCACCTGCAGGGTATGCCGGAACCACCTCT
>NW_027225201.1:0-21283 GCF_041296235.1 Equus asinus
AATCACCTGCAGGGTATGCCGGAACCACCTCTCAGACGTGCCAGAACCCCTTGTCGGACACTCCGGAATCACCTGTCAGGCATGCCGGAACCTCCTCTCGAACGTGCCAGAATGACGTGCCAGAGACACCGGATGCACCTGCCGAGCACGCCGGGACCTCCTCTTCGACTCGCCGGAACCACCAGCCAGAGACGCCCAAATCCCCTGCCAGGTAGGCCAGAATCACATGGCGGACTCTCTGGAATCTCCCGCCGGGAAGGTAGGAACCGCCTCTCAAACATACTGGAAGCACGTGCCGGACATGCCGGCACCACGTACTGGACAGACCAGAAACACCTGCCGGACCTGCCTGAACCACCTGCTGAGCACACCGGAACAACTTGCTCGACTCGCTGGAGCCACCTGCTGGACACCCCAAAATCACCAGCCAGCTATGCCAGAACCACTTGCCGTACACTCCGGAATCACCTGCTGGTTACACCAGAGCCACTTGGTGGACAATCCAGAATCACCTGCCGGACATGCCAGAACCACCTGTCACACATGCCGGAACCACGTGCCTGACACGCCGGAACCACCTCGCGGACAGACCGGAACCACCTACCAGACATGCCTGAACCACCTGCCGAGCATGCCGGAACCACCTGCCGGACACGCCAAAATCACCTGCGGGCTAGGCCAGAACCACTTGTAGGACTCTCCTGGAGCACCTGCCGGGCATGCGGGAACCACCTCTCAGACGTCCCAGAACCACGTGCGGCACATGACGGAACCCATTACCGGACAGACCGGAACCACCTGCTGGACACGCCAGAATCACCTGCCAAGAACACCGGAACCACCTGAACAGCTCGCCAGAAACACCTGCCGGACATGCCAAAATCACCTGCCGGCTACACCAGAACCTCTTGCCGGACACTCCGGAATCACCTGCCAGACATGATGCAACCAAATGTCAGACGTGCCAGAACCACGTGCCAGAGACACCGGATGCAACTGCCGAGCATGCCGGAACCTCCTGCTCAACTCGCTGTAACCACCTGCCGGGGACGCCAAAATCACCTGTCAGCTAGGCCAGAACACGTGGCGGACTCTATGGACTCACCCGCCGGGGCATGCCGGAACCAGCTCTCAGACGTGCCAGAAGCACGTGCCGGACACGCCGGAACCACCCCACTAGAGAGACCGGAACCACCTGCCAGACCCGCCTGAACCACCTGCTGAGTACGCTGGAACAACCTGCTCTACTCGCTGGAGCCACCTGCTGGACACGCCAAAATCACCTGATGGCTACGCCAGCACCACTCGGCAGACAAGCCAGAATCACCTGCAGGGTATGCCGGAACCACCTCTCAGACGTGCCAGAACCCCTTGTCGGACACTCCGGAATCACCTGTCAGGCATGCCGGAACCTCCTCTCGAACGTGCCAGAATGACGTGCCAGAGACACCGGATGCACCTGCCGAGCACGCCGGGACCTCCTCTTCGACTCGCCGGAACCACCAGCCAGAGACGCCCAAATCCCCTGCCAGGTAGGCCAGAATCACATGGCGGACTCTCTGGAATCTCCCCGCCGGGAAGGTAGGAACCGCCTCTCAAACATACTGGAAGCACGTGCCGGACATGCCGGCACCACGTACTGGACAGACCAGAAACACCTGCCGGACCTGCCTGAACCACCTGCTGAGCACACCGGAACAACTTGCTCGACTCGCTGGAGCCACCTGCTGGACACCCCAAAATCACCAGCCAGCTATGCCAGAACCACTTGCCGTACACTCCGGAATCACCTGCTGGTTACACCAGAGCCACTTGGTGGACAATCCAGAATCACCTGCCGGACATGCCAGAACCACCTGTCACACATGCCGGAACCACGTGCCTGACACGCCGGAACCACCTCGCGGACAGACCGGAACCACCTACCAGACATGCCTGAACCACCTGCCGAGCATGCCGGAACCACCTGCCGGACACGCCAAAATCACCTGCGGGCTAGGCCAGAACCACTTGTAGGACTCTCCTGGAGCACCTGCCGGCATGCGGGAACCACCTCTCAGACGTCCCAGAACCACGTGCGGCACATGACGGAACCCATTACCGGACAGACCGGAACCACCTGCTGGACACGCCAGAATCACCTGCCAAGAACACCGGAACCACCTGAACAGCTCGCCAGAAACACCTGCCGGACATGCCAAAATCACCTGCCGGCTACACCAGAACCTCTTGCCGGACACTCCGGAATCACCTGCCAGACATGATGCAACCAAATGTCAGACGTGCCAGAACCACGTGCCAGAGACACCGGATGCAACTGCCGAGCATGCCGGAACCTCCTGCTCAACTCGCTGTAACCACCTGCCGGGGACGCCAAAATCACCTGTCAGCTAGGCCAGAACCACGTGGCGGACTCTATGGACTCACCCCGCCGGGCATGCCGGAACCAGCTCTCAGACGTGCCAGAAGCACGTGCCGGACACGCCGGAACCACCCCACTAGAGAGACCGGAACCACCTGCCAGACCCGCCTGAACCACCTGCTGAGTACGCTGGAACAACCTGCTCTACTCGCTGGAGCCACCTGCTGGACACGCCAAAATCACCTGATGGCTACGCCAGCACCACTCGGCAGACAAGCCAGAATCACCTGCAGGGTATGCCGGAACCACCTCTCAGACGTGCCAGAACCCCTTGTCGGACACTCCGGAATCACCTGTCAGGCATGCCGGAACCTCCTCTCGAACGTGCCAGAATGACGTGCCAGAGACACCGGATGCACCTGCCGAGCACGCCGGGACCTCCTGCTTCGACTCGCCGGAACCACCAGCAGAGACGCCCAAATCCCCTGCCAGGTAGGCCAGAATCACATGGCGGACTCTCTGGAATCTCCCGCCGGGAAGGTAGGAACCGCCTCTCAAACATACTGGAAGCACGTGCCGGACATGCCGGCACCACGTACTGGACAGACCAGAAACACCTGCCGGACCTGCCTGAACCACCTGCTGAGCACACCGGAACAACTTGCTCGACTCGCTGGAGCCACCTGCTGGACACCCCAAAATCACCAGCCAGCTATGCCAGAA
Source organism: Equus asinus (assembly GCF_041296235.1). Taxonomy (NCBI): domain Eukaryota; kingdom Metazoa; phylum Chordata; class Mammalia; order Perissodactyla; family Equidae; genus Equus; species Equus asinus. Next base: position 3,086 of record NW_027225201.1, read on the forward strand.
CCACTTGCCGTACACTCCGGAATCACCTGCTGGTTACACCAGAGCCACTTGGTGGACAATCCAGAATCACCTGCCGGACATGCCAGAACCACCTGTCACACATGCCGGAACCACGTGCCTGACACGCCGGAACCACCTCGCGGACAGACCGGAACCACCTACCAGACATGCCTGAACCACCTGCCGAGCATGCCGGAACCACCTGCCGGACACGCCAAAATCACCTGCGGGCTAGCCAGAACCACTTGTAGGACTCTCCTGGAGCACCTGCCGGGCATGCGGGAACCACCTCTCAGACGTCCCAGAACCACGGTGCGGCACATGACGGAACCCATTACCGGACAGACCGGAACCACCTGCTGGACACGCCAGAATCACCTGCCAAGGAACACCGGAACCACCTGAACAGCTCGCCAGAAACACCTGCCGGACATGCCAAAATCACCTGCCGGCTACACCAGAACCTCTTGCCGGACACTCCGGAATCACCTGCCAGACATGATGCACAACCAAATGTCAGAACGTGCCAGAACCACGTGCCAGAGACACCGGATGCAACTGCCGAGCATGCCGGAACCTCCTGCTCAACTCGCTGTAACCACCTGCCGGGGACGCCAAAATCACCTGTCAGCTAGGCCAGAACCACGTGGCGGACTCTATGGACTCACCCGCCGGGCATGCCGGAACCAGCTCTCAGACGTGCCAGAAGCACGTGCCGGACACGCCGGAACCACCCACTAGAGAGACCGGAACCACCTGCCAGACCCGCCTGAACCACCTGCTGAGTACGCTGGAACAACCTGCTCTACTCGCTGGAGCCACCTGCTGGACACGCCAAAATCACCTGATGGCTACGCCAGCACCACTCGGCAGACAAGCCAGAATCACCTGCAGGGTATGCCGGAACCACCTCTCAGACGTGCCAGAACCCCTTGTCGGACACTCCGGAATCACCTGTCAGGCATGCCGGAACCTCCTCTCGAACGTGCCAGAATGACGTGCCAGAGACACCGGATGCACCTGTCCGAGCACGCCGGGACCTCCTCTTCGACTCGCCGGAACCACCAGCCAGAGACGCCCAAAATCCCCTGCCAGGTAGGCCAGAATCACATGGCGGACTCTCTGGAATCTCCCGCCGGGAAGGTAGGAACCGCCTCTCAAACATACTGGAAGCACGTGCCGGACATGCCGGCACCACGTACTGGACAGACCAGAAACACCTGCCGACCTGCCTGAACCACCTGCTGAGCACACCGGAACAACTTGCTCGACTCGCTGGAGCCACCTGCTGGACACCCCAAAATCACCAGCCAGCTATGCCAGAACCACTTGCCGTACACTCCGGATCACCTGCTGGTTACACCAGAGCCACTTGGTGGACAATCCAGAATCACCTGCCGGACATGCCAGAACCACCTGTCACACATGCCGGAACCACGTGCCTGACACGCCGGAACCACCTCGCGGACAGACCGGAACCACCTACCAGACATGCCTGAACCACCTGCCGAGCATGCCGGAACCACCTGCCGGACACGCCAAAATCACCTGCGGGCTAGGCCAGAACCACTTGTAGGACTCTCCTGGAATCACCTGCCGGGCATGCCGGAACCACCTCTCAGACGTCCCAGAACCACGTGCGGCACATGACGGAACCCATTACCGGACAGACCGGAACCACCTGCTGGACACGCCAGAATCACCTGCCAAGAACACCGGAACCACCTGAACAGCTCGCCAGAAACACCTGCCGGACATGCCAAAATCACCTGCCGGCTACACCAGAACCTCTTGCCGGACACTCCGGAATCACCTGCCAGACATGATGCAACCAAATGTCAGACGTGCCAGAACCACGTGCCAGAGACACCGGATGCAACTGCCGAGCATGCCGGAACCTCCTGCTCAACTCGCTGTAACCACCTGCCGGGGACGCCAAAATCACCTGTCAGCTAGGCCAGAACCACGTGGCGGACTCTATGGACTCACCCGCCGGGCATGCCGGAACCAGCTCTCAGACGTGCCAGAAGCACGTGCCGGACACGCCGGAACCACCCACTAGAGAGACCGGAACCACCTGCCAGACCCGCCTGAACCACCTGCTGAGTACGCTGGAACAACCTGCTCTACTCGCTGGAGCCACCTGCTGGACACGCCAAAATCACCTGATGGCTACGCCAGCACCACTCGGCAGACAAGCCAGAATCACCTGCAGGGTATGCCGGAACCACCTCTCCAGACGTGCCAGAACCCCTTGTCGGACACTCCGGAATCACCTGTCAGGCATGCCGGAACCTCCTCTCGAACGTGCCAGAAATGACGTGCCAGAGACACCGGATGCACCTGCCGAGCACGCCGGGACCTCCCTCTTCGACTCGCCGGAACCACCAGCCAGAGACGCCCAAATCCCCTGCCAGGTAGGCCAGAATCACATGGCGGACTCTCTGGAATCTCCCGCCGGGAAGGTAGGAACCGCCTCTCAAACATACTGGAAGCACGTGCCGGACATGCCGGCACCACGTACTGGACAGACCAGAAACACCTGCCGGACCTGCCTGAACCACCTGCTGAGCACACCGGAACAACTTGCTCGACTCGCTGGAGCCACCTGCTGGACACCCCAAAATCACCAGCCAGCTATGCCAGAACCACTTGCCGTACACTCCGGAATCACCTGCTGGTTACACCAGAGCCACTTGGTGGACAATCCAGAATCACCTGCCGGACATGCCAGAACCACCTGTCACACATGCCGGAACCACGTGCCTGACACGCCGGAACCACCTCGCGGACAGACCGGAACCACCTACCAGACATGCCTGAACCACCTGCCGAGCATGCCGGAACCACCTGCCGGACACGCCAAAATCACCTGCGGGCTAGGCCAGAACCACTTGTAGGACTCTCCTGGAGCACCTGCCGGGCATGCGGGAACCACCTCTCAGACGTCCCAGAACCACGTGCGGCACATGACGGAACCCATTACCGGACAGGACCGGAACCACCTGCTGGACACGCCAGAATCACCTGCCAAGAACACCGGAACCACCTGAACAGCTCGCCAGAAACACCTGCCGGACATGCCAAAATCACCTGCCGGCTACACCAGAACCTCTTGCCGGACACTCCGGAATCACCTGCCAGACATGATGCAACCAAATGTCAGACGTGCCAGAACCACGTGCCAGAGACACCGGATGCAACTGCCGAGCATGCCGGAACCTCCTGCTCAACTCGCTGTAACCACCTGCCGGGGACGCCAAAATCACCTGTCAGCTAGGCCAGAACCACGTGGCGGACTCTATGGACTCACCCGCCGGGCATGCCGGAACCAGCTCTCAGACGTGCCAGAAGCACGTGCCGGACACGCCGGAACCACCCACTAGAGAGACCGGAACCACCTGCCAGACCCGCCTGAACCACCTGCTGAGTACGCTGGAACAACCTGCTCTACTCGCTGGAGCCACCTGCTGGACACGCCAAAATCACCTGATGGCTACGCCAGCACCACTCGGCAGACAAGCCAGAATCACCTGCAGGGTATGCCGGAACCACCTCTCAGACGTGCCAGAACCCCTTGTCGGACACTCCGGAATCACCTGTCAGGCATGCCGGAACCTCCTCTCGAACGTGCCAGAATGACGTGCCAGAGACACCGGATGCACCTGCCGAGCACGCCGGGACCTCCTCTTCGACTCGCCGGAACCACCAGCCAGAGACGCCCAAATCCCCTGCCAGGTAGGCCAGAATCACATGGCGGACTCTCTGGAATCTCCCGCCGGGAAGGTAGGAACCGCCTCTCAAACATACTGGAAGCACGTGCCGGACATGCCGGCACCACGTACTGGACAGACCAGAAACACCTGCCGGACCTGCCTGAACCACCCTGCTGAGCACACCGGAACAACTTGCTCGACTCGCTGGAGCCACCTGCTGGACACCCCAAAATCACCAGCCAGCTATGCCAGAACCACTTGCCGTACACTCCGGAATCACCTGCTGGTTACACCAGAGCCACTTGGTGGACAATCCAGAATCACCCTGCCGGACATGCCAGAACCACCTGTCACACATGCCGGAACCACGTGCCTGACACGCCGGAACCACCTCGCGGACAGACCGGAACCACCTACCAGACATGCCTGAACCACCTGCCGAGCATGCCGGAACCACCTGCCGGACACGCCAAAATCACCTGCGGGCTAGGCCAGAACCACTTGTAGGACTCTCCTGGAGCACCTGCCGGGCATGCGGGAACCAACTCTCAGACGTCCCAGAACCACGTGCGGCACATGACGGAACCCCATTACCGGACAGACCGGAACCACCTGCTGGACACGCCAGAATCACCTGCCAAGAACACCGGAACCACCTGAACAGCTCGCCAGAAACACCTGCCGGACATGCCAAAATCACCTGCCGGCTACACCAGAACCTCTTGCCGCACACTCCGGAATCACCTGCCAGACATGATGCAACCAAATGTCAGACGTGCCAGAACCACGTGCCAGAGACCACCGGATGCAACTGCCGAGCATGCCGGAACCTCCTGCTCACTCGCTGTAACCACCTGCCGGGGGACGCCAAAATCACCTGTCAGCTAGGCCAGAACCACGTGAGCGGGACTCTATGGACTCACCCGCCGGGCATGCCGGAACCAGCTCTCAGACGTGCCAGAAGCACGTGCCGGACACGCCGGAACCACCCACTAGAGAGACCGGAACCACCTGCCAGACCCGCCTGAACCACCTGCTGAGTACGCTGGAACAACCTGCTCTACTCGCTGGAGCCACCTGCTGGACACGCCAAAATCACCTGATGGCTACGCCAGCACCACTCGGCAGACAAGCCAGAATCACCTGCAGGGTATGCCGGAACCACCTCTCAGACGTGCCAGAAACCCCTTGTCGGACACCTCCGGAATCACCTGTCAGGCATGCCGGAACCTCCTCTCGAACGTGCCAGAATGACGTGCCAGAGACACCGGATGCACCTGCCGAGCACAGCCGGGACCTCCTCTTCGACTCGCCGGAACCACCAGCCAGAGACGCCCAAATCCCCTGCCAGGTAGGCCAGAATCACATGGCGGACTCTCTGGAATCTCCCGCCGGGAAGGTAGGAACCGCCTCTCAAACATACTGGAAGCACGTGCCGGACATGCCGGCACCACGTACTGGACAGACCAGAAACACCTGCCGGACCTGCCTGAACCACCTGCTGAGCACACCGGAACAACTTGCTCGACTCGCTGGAGCCACCTGCTGGACACCCCAAAATCACCAGCCAGCTATGCCAGAACCACTTGCCGTAACACTCCGGAATTCACCTGCTGGTTACACCAGAGCCACTTGGTGGACAATCCAGAATCACCTGCCGGACATGCCAGAACCACCTGTCACACATGCCGGAACCACGTGCCTGACACGCCGGAACCCACTCGCGGACAGACCGGAACCCACCTACCAGACATGCCTGAACCACCTGCCGAGCATGCCGGAACCACCTGCCGGACACGCCAAAATCACCTGCGGGCTAGGCCAGAACCACTTGTAGGACTCTCCTGGAGCACCTGCCGGGCATGCGGGAACCACCTCTCAGACGTCCCCAGAACCACGTGCGGCACATGACGGAACCCATTACCGGACAGACCGGAACCACCTGCTGGACACGCCAGAATCACCTGCCAAGAACACCGGAACCACCTGAACAGCTCGCCAGAAACACCTGCCGGACATGCCAAAATCACCTGCCGGCTACACCAGAACCTCTTGCCGGACACTCCGGAATCACCTGCCAGACATGATGCAACCAAATGTCAGACGTGCCAGAACCACGTGCCAGCAGACACCGGATGCAACTGCCGAGCATGCCGGAACCTCCTGCTCAACTCGCTGTAACCACCTGCCGGGGACGCCAAAATCACCTGTCAGCTAGGCCAGAACCACGTGGCGGACTCTATGGACTCACCCGCCGGGCATGCCGGAACCAGCTCCTCAGACGTGCCAGAAGCACGTGCCGGACACGCCGGAACCACCCACTAGAGAGACCGGAACCACCTGCCAGACCCGCCTGAACACCTGCTGAGTACGCTGGAACAACCTGCTCTACTCGCTGGAGCCACCTGCTGACACGCCAAAATCACCTGATGGCTACGCCAGCACCACTCGGCAGACAAGCCAGAATCACCTGCAGGGTATGCCGGAACCACCTCTCAGACGTGCCAGAACCCCTTGTCGGACACTCCGGAATCACCTGTCAGGCATGCCGGAACCTCCTCTCGAACGTGCCAGAATGACGTGCCAGAGACACCGGATGCACCTGCCGAGCACGCCGGGACCTCCTCTTCGACTCGCCGGAACCACCAGCCAGAGACGCCCAAATCCCCTGCCAGGTAGGCCAGAATCACATGGCGGACTCTCTGGAATCTCCCGCCGGGAAGGTAGGAACCGCCTCTCAAACATACTGGAAGCACGTGCCGGACATGCCGGCACCACGTACTGGACAGACCAGAAACACCTGCCGGACCTGCCTGAACCACCTGCTGAGCACACCGGAACAAACTTGCTCGACTCGCTGGAGCCACCTGCTGGACACCCCAAAAATCACCAGCCAGCTATGCCAGAACCACTTGCCGTACACTCCGGAATCACCTGCTGGTTACACCAGAGCCACTTGGTGGACAATCCAGAATCACCTGCCGACATGCCAGAACCACCTGTCACACATGCCGGAACCACGTGCCTGACACGCCGGAACCACCTCGCGGACAGACCGGAACCACCTACCAGACATGCCTGAACCACCTGCCGAGCATGCCGGAACCACCTGCCGGACACGCCAAAATCACCTGCGGGCTAGGCCAGAACCACTTGTAGGACTCTCCTGGAGCACCTGCCGGGCATGCGGGAACCACCTCTCAGACGTCCCAGAACCACGTGCGGCACATGACGGAACCCATTACCGGACAGACCGGAACCACCTGCTGGACACGCCAGAATCACCTGCCAAGAACACCGGAACCACCTGAACAGCTCGCCAGAAACACCTGCCGGACATGCCAAAATCACCTGCCGGCTACACCAGAACCTCTTGCCGGACACTCCGGAATCACCTGCCAGACATGATGCAACCAAATGTCAGACGTGCCAGAACCACGTGCCAGAGACACCGGATGCAACTGCCGAGCATGCCGGAACCTCCTGCTCAACTCGCTGTAACCACCTGCCGGGGACGCCAAAATCACCTGTCAGCTAGGCCAGAACCACGTGGCGGACTCTATGGACTCACCCGCCGGGCATGCCGGAACCAGCTCTCAGACGTGCCAGAAGCACGTGCCGGACACGCCGGAACCACCCACTAGAGAGACCGGAACCACCTGCCAGACCCGCCTGAACCACCTGCTGAGTACGCTGGAACAACCTGCTCTACTCGCTGGAGCCACCTGCTGGACACGCCAAAATCACCTGATGGCTACGCCAGCACCACTCGGCAGACAAGCCAGAATCACCTGCAGGGTATGCCGGAACCACCTCTCAGACGTGCCAGAACCCCTTGTCGGACACTCCGGAATCACCTGTCAGGCATGCCGGAACCTCCTCTCGAACGTGCCAGAATGACGTGCCAGAGACACCGGATGCACCTGCCGAGCACGCCGGGACCTCCTCTTCGACTCGCCGGAACCACCAGCCAGAGACGCCCAAATCCCCTGCCAGGTAGGCCAGAATCACATGGCGGACTCTCTGGAATCTCCCGCCGGGAAGGTAGGAACCGCCTCTCAAACATACTGGAAGCACGTGCCGGACATGCCGGCACCACGTACTGGACAGACCAGAAACACCTGCCGGACCTGCCTGAACCACCTGCTGAGCACACCGGAACAACTTGCTCGACTCGCTGGAGCCACCTGCTGGACACCCCAAAATCACCAGCCAGCTATGCCAGAACCACTTGCCGTACACTCCGGAATCACCTGCTGGTTACACCAGAGCCACTTGGTGGACAATCCAGAATCACCTGCCGGACATGCCAGAACCACCTGTCACACATGCCGGAACCACGTGCCTGACACGCCGGAACCACCTCGCGGACAGACCGGAACCACCTACCAGACATGCCTGAACCACCTGCCGAGCATGCCGGAACCACCTGCCGGACACGCCAAAATCACCTGCGGGCTAGGCCAGAACCACTTGTAGGACTCTCCTGGAGCACCTGCCGGGCATGCGGGAACCACCTCTCAGACGTCCCAGAACCACGTGCGGCACATGACGGAACCCATTACCGGACAGACCGGAACCACCTGCTGGACACGCCAGAATCACCTGCCAAGAACACCGGAACCACCTGAACAGCTCGCCAGAAACACCTGCCGGACATGCCAAAATCACCTGCCGGCTACACCAGAACCTCTTGCCGGACACTCCGGAATCACCTGCCAGACATGATGCAACCAAATGTCAGACGTGCCAGAACCACGTGCCAGAGACACCGGATGCAACTGCCGAGCATGCCGGAACCTCCTGCTCAACTCGCTGTAACCACCTGCCGGGACGCCAAAATCACCTGTCAGCTAGGCCAGAACCACGTGGCGGACTCTATGGACTCACCCGCCGGCATGCCGGAACCAGCTCTCAGACGTGCCAGAAGCACGTGCCGGACACGCCGGAACCACCCACTAGAGAGACCGGAACCACCTGCCAGACCCGCCTGAACCACCTGCTGAGTACGCTGGAACAACCTGCTCTACTCGCTGGAGCCACCTGCTGGACACGCCAAAATCACCTGATGGCTACGCCAGCACCCACTCGGCAGACAAGCCAGAATCACCTGCAGGGTATGCCGGAACCACCTCTCAGACGTGCCAGAACCCCTTGTCGGACACTCCGGAATCACCTGTCAGGCATGCCGGAACCTCCTCTCGAACGTGCCAGAATGACGTGCCAGAGACACCGGATGCACCTGCCGAGCACGCCGGGACCTCCTCTTCGACTCGCCGGAACCACCAGCCAGAGACGCCCAAATCCCCTGCCAGGTAGGCCAGAATCACATGGCGGACTCTCTGGAATCTCCCGCCGGGAAGGTAGGAACCCGCCTCTCAAACATACTGGAAGCACGTGCCGGACATGCCGGCACCACGTACTGGACAGACCAGAAACACCTGCCGGACCTGCCTGAACCACCTGCTGAGCACACCGGAACAACTTGCTCGACTCGCTGAGCCACCTGCTGGACACCCCAAAATCACCAGCCAGCTATGCCAGAACCACTTGCCGTACACTCCGGAATCACCTGCTGGTTACACCAGAGCCACTTGGTGGACAATCCAGAATCACCTGCCGGACATGCCAGAACCACCTGTCACACATGCCGGAACCACGTGCCTGACACGCCGGAACCACCTCGCGGACAGACCGGAACCACCTACCAGACATGCCTGAACCACCTGCCGAGCATGCCGGAACCACCTGCCGGACACGCCAAAATCACCTGCGGGCTAGGCCAGAACCACTTGTAGGACTCTCCTGGAGCACCTGCCGGGCATGCGGGAACCACCTCTCAGACGTCCCAGAACCACGTGCGGCACATGACGGAACCCATTACCGGACAGACCGGAACCACCTGCTGGACACGCCAGAATCACCTGCCAAGAACACCGGAACCACCTGAACAGCTCGCCAGAAACACCTGCCGGACATGCCAAAATCACCTGCCGGCTACACCAGAACCTCTTGCCGGACACTCCGGAATCACCTGCCAGACATGATGCAACCAAATGTCAGACGTGCCAGAACCACGTGCCAGAGACACCGGATGCAACTGCCGAGCATGCCGGAACCTCCTGCTCAACTCGCTGTAACCACCTGCCGGGGACGCCAAAATCACCTGTCAGCTAGGCCAGAACCACGTGGCGGACTCTATGGACTCACCCGCCGGGCATGCCGGAACCAGCTCTCAGACGTGCCAGAAGCACGTGCCGGACACGCCGGAACCACCCACTAGAGAGACCGGAACCACCTGCCAGACCCGCCTGAACCACCTGCTGAGTACGCTGGAACAACCTGCTCTACTCGCTGGAGCCACCTGCTGGACACGCCAAAATCACCTGATGGCTACGCCAGCACCACTCGGCAGACAAGCCAGAATCACCTGCAGGGTATGCCGGAACCACCTCTCAGACGTGCCAGAACCCCTTGTCGGACACTCCGGAATCACCTGTCAGGCATGCCGGAACCTCCTCTCGAACGTGCCAGAATGACGTGCCAGAGACACCGGATGCACCTGCCGAGCACGCCGGGACCTCCTCTTCGACTCGCCGGAACCACCAGCCAGAGACGCCCAAATCCCCTGCCAGGTAGGCCAGAATCACATGGCGGACTCTCTGGAATCTCCCGCCGGGAAGGTAGGAACCGCCTCTCAAACATACTGGAAGCACGTGCCGGACATGCCGGCACCACGTACTGGACAGACCAGAAACACCTGCCGGACCTGCCTGAACCACCTGCTGAGCACACCGGAACAACTTGCTCGACTCGCTGGAGCCACCTGCTGGACACCCCAAAATCACCAGCCAGCTATGCCAGAACCACTTGCCGTACACTCCGGAATCACCTGCTGGTTACACCAGAGCCACTTGGTGGACAATCCAGAATCACCTGCCGGACATGCCAGAACCACCTGTCACACATGCCGGAACCACGTGCCTGACACGCCGGAACCACCTCGCGGACAGACCGGAACCACCTACCAGACATGCCTGAACCACCTGCCGAGCATGCCGGAACCACCTGCCGGACACGCCAAAATCACCTGCGGGCTAGGCCAGAACCACTTGTAGGACTCTCCTGGAGCACCTGCCGGGCATGCGGGAACCACCTCTCAGACGTCCCAGAACCACGTGCGGCACATGACGGAACCCATTACCGGACAGACCGGAACCACCTGCTGGACACGCCAGAATCACCTGCCAAGAACACCGGAACCACCTGAACAGCTCGCCAGAAACACCTGCCGGACATGCCAAAATCACCTGCCGGCTACACCAGAACCTCTTGCCGGACACTCCGGAATCACCTGCCAGACATGATGCAACCAAATGTCAGACGTGCCAGAACCACGTGCCAGAGACACCGGATGCAACTGCCGAGCATGCCGGAACCTCCTGCTCAACTCGCTGTAACCACCTGCCGGGACGCCAAAATCACCTGTCAGCTAGGCCAGAACCACGTGGCGGACTCTATGGACTCACCCGCCGGGCATGCCGGAACCAGCTCTCAGACGTGCCAGAAGCACGTGCCGGACACGCCGGAACCACCCACTAGAGAGACCGGAACCACCTGCCAGACCCGCCTGAACCACCTGCTGAGTACGCTGGAACAACCTGCTCTACTCGCTGGAGCCACCTGCTGGACACGCCAAAATCACCTGATGGCTACGCCAGCACCACTCGGCAGACAAGCCAGAATCACCTGCAGGGTATGCCGGAACCACCTCTCAGACGTGCCAGAACCCCTTGTCGGACACTCCGGAATCACCTGTCAGGCATGCCGGAACCTCCTCTCGAACGTGCCAGAATGACGTGCCAGAGACACCGGATGCACCTGCCGAGCACGCCGGGACCTCCTTTCGACTCGCCGGAACCACCAGCCAGAGACGCCCAAATCCCCTGCCAGGTAGGCCAGAATCACATGGCGGACTCTCTGGAATCTCCCGCCGGGAAGGTAGGAACCGCCTCTCAAACATACTGGAAGCACGTGCCGGACATGCCGGCACCACGTACTGGACAGACCAGAAACACCTGCCGGACCTGCCTGAACCACCTGCTGAGCACACCGGAACAACTTGCTCGACTCGCTGGAGCCACCTGCTGGACACCCCAAAATCACCAGCCAGCTATGCCAGAACCACTTGCCGTACACTCCGGAATCACCTGCTGGTTACACCAGAGCCACTTGGTGGACAATCCAGAATCACCTGCCGGACATGCCAGAACCACCTGTCACACATGCCGGAACCACGTGCCTGACACGCCGGAACCACCTCGCGGACAGACCCGGAACCACCTACCAGACATGCCTGAACCACCTGCCGAGCATGCCGGAACACCCTGCCCGGACACGCCAAAATCACCTGCGGGCTAGGCCAGAACCACTTGTAGGACTCTCCTGGAGCACCTGCCGGGCATGCGGGAACCACCTCTCAGACGTCCCAGAACCACGTGCGGCACATGACGGAACCCATTACCGGACAGACCGGAACCACCTGCTGGACACGCCAGAATCACCTGCCAAGAACACCGGAACCACCTGAACAGCTCGCCAGAAACACCTGCCGGACATGCCAAAATCACCTGCCGGCTACACCAGAACCTCTTGCCGCACACTCCGGAATCACCTGCCAGACATGATGCAACCAAATGTCAGACGTGCCAGAACACGTGCCACAGACACCGGATGCAACTGCCGAGCATGCCGGAACCTCCTGCCTCAACTCGCTGTAACCACCTGCCGGGACGCCAAAATCACCTGTCAGCTAGGCCAGAACCACGTGGCGGACTCTATGGAATCACCCGCCGGGCATGCCGGAACCAGCTCTCAGACGTGCCAGAAGCACGTGCCGGACACGCCGGAACCACCCACTAGAGAGACCGGAACCACCTGCCAGACCCGCCTGAACCACCTGCTGAGTACGCTGGAACAACCTGCTCTACTCGCTGGAGCCACCTGCTGGACACGCCAAAATCACCTGATGGCTACGCCAGCACCACTCGGCAGACAAGCCAGAATCACCTGCAGGGTATGCCGGAACCACCTCTCAGACGTGCCAGAACCCCTTGTCGGACACTCCGGAATCACCTGTCAGGCATGCCGGAACCTCCTCTCGAACGTGCCAGAATGACGTGCCAGAGACACCGGATGCACCTGCCGAGCACGCCGGGACCTCCTCTTCGACTCGCCGGAACCACCAGCCAGAGACGCCCAAATCCCCTGCCAGGTAGGCCAGAATCACATGGCGGACTCTCTGGAATCTCCCGCCGGGAAGGTAGGAACCGCCTCTCAAACATACTGGAAGCACGTGCCGGACATGCCGGCACCACGTACTGGACAGACCAGAAACACCTGCCGGACCTGCCTGAACACCTGCTGAGCACACCGGAACAACTTGCTCGACTCGCTGGAGCCACCTGCTGGACACCCCAAAATCACCAGCCAGCTATGCCAGAACCACTTGCCGTACACTCCGGAATCACCTGCTGGTTACACCAGAGCCACTTGGTGGACAATCCAGAATCACCTGCCGGACATGCCAGAACCACCTGTCACACATGCCGGAACCACGTGCCTGACACGCCGGAACCACCTCGCGGACAGACCGGAACCACCTACCAGACATGCCTGAACCACCTGCCGAGCATGCCGGAACCACCTGCCGGACACGCCAAAATCACCTGCGGGCTAGGCCAGAACCACTTGTAGGACTCTCCTGGAGCACCTGCCGGGCATGCGGGAACCACCTCTCAGACGTCCCAGAACCACGTGCGGCACATGACGGAACCCATTACCGGACAGACCGGAACCACCTGCTGGACACGCCAGAATCACCTGCCAAGAACACCGGAACCACCTGAACAGCTCGCCAGAAAACACCTGCCGGACATGCCAAAATCACCTGCCGGCTACACCAGAACCTCTTGCCGCACACTCCGGAATCACCTGCCAGACATGATGCAACCAAATGTCAGACGTGCCAGAACCACGTGCCACAGACACCGGATGCAACTGCCGAGCATGCCGGAACCTCCTGCTCAACTCGCTGTAACCACCTGCCGGGGACGCCAAAATCACCTGTCAGCTAGGCCAGAACCACGTGGCGGACTCTATGGAATCACCCGCCGGGCATTGCCGGAACCAGCTCTCAGACGTGCCAGAAGCACGTGCCGGACACGCCGGAACCACCCACTAGAGAGACCGGAACCACCTGCCAGACCCGCCTGAAACCACCTGCTGAGTACGCTGGAACAACCTGCTCTACTCGCTGGAGCCACCTGCTGGACACGCCAAAATCACCTGATGGCTACGCCAGCACCACTCGGCAGACAAGCCAGAATCACCTGCAGGGTATGCCGGAACCACCTCTCAGACGTGCCAGAACCCCTTGTCGGACACTCCGGAATCACCTGTCAGGCATGCCGGAACCTCCTCTCGAACGTGCCAGAATGACGTGCCAGAGACACCGGATGCACCTGCCGAGCACGACCGGGACCTCCTCTTCGACTCGCCGGAACCACCAGCCAGAGACGCCCAAATCCCCTGCCAGGTAGGCCAGAATCACATGGCGGACTCTCTGGAATCTCCCGCCGGGAAGGTAGGAACCGCCTCTCAAACATACTGGAAGCACGTGCCGGACATGCCGGCACCACGTACTGGACAGACCAGAAACACCTGCCGGACCTGCCTGAACCACCTGCTGAGCACACCGGAACAACTTGCTCGACTCGCTGGAGCCACCTGCTGGACACCCCAAAATCACCAGCAGCCTATGCCAGAACCACTTGCCGTACACTCCGGAATCACCCTGCTGGTTACACCAGAGCCACTTGGTGGACAATCCAGAATCACCTGCCGGACATGCCAGAACCACCTGTCACACATGCCGGAACCACGTGCCTGACACGCCGGAACCACCTCGCGGACAGACCGGAACCACCTACCAGACATGCCTGAACCACCTGCCGAGCATGCCGGAACCACCTGCCGGACACGCCAAAATCACCTGCGGGCTAGCCAGAACCACTTGTAGGACTCTCCTGGAGCACCTGCCGGGCATGCGGGAACCACCTCTCAGACGTCCCAGAACCACGTGCGGCACATGACGGAACCCATTACCGGACAGACCGGAACCACCTGCTGGACACGCCAGAATCACCTGCCAAGACACCGGAACCACCTGAACAGCTCGCCAGAAACACCTGCCGGACATGCCAAAATCACCTGCCGGCTACACCAGAACCTCTTGCCGGACACTCCGGAATCACCTGCCAGACATGATGCAACAAATGTCAGACGTGCCAGAACCACGTGCCACAGACACCGGATGCAAACTGCCGAGCATTGCCGGAACCTCCTGCTCAACTCGCTGTAACCACCTGCCGGGGACGCCAAAATCACCTGTCAGCTAGGCCAGAACCACGTGGCGGACTCTATGGACTCACCCGCCGGGCATGCCGGAACCAGCTCTCAGACGTGCCAGAAGCACGTGCCGGACACGCCGGAACCAACCCACTAAGAGAGACCGGAACCACCTGCCAGACCCGCCTGAACCACCTGCTGAGTACGCTGGAACAACCTGCTCTACTCGCTGGAGCCACCTGCTGGACACGCCAAAATCACCTGATGGCTACGCCAGCACCACTCGGCAGACAAGCCAGAATCAACTGCAGGGTATGCCGGAACCACCTCTCAGACGTGCCAGAACCCCTTGTCGGACACTCGGAATCACCTGTCAGGCATGCCGGAACCTCCTCTCGAACGTGCCAGAATGACGTGCCAGAGACACCGGATGCACCTGCCGAGCACGCCGGGACCTCCTCTTCGACTCGCCGGAACCACCAGCCAGAGACGCCCAAATCCCCTGCCAGGTAGGCCAGAATCACATGGCGGACTCTCTGGAATCTCCCGCCGGGAAGGTAGGAACCGCCTCTCAAACATACTGGAAGCACGTGCCGGACATGCCGGCACCACGTACTGGACAGACCAGAAACACCTGCCGGACCTGCCTGAACCACCTGCTGAGCACACCGGAACAACTTGCTCGACTCGCTGGAGCCACCTGCTGGACACCCCAAAATCACCAGCCAGCTATGCCAGAACCACTTGCCGTACACTCCGGAATCACCTGCTGGTTACACCAGAGCCACTTGGTGGACAATCAGAATCACCTGCCGGACATGCCAGAACCACCTGTCACACATGCCGGAACCACGTGCCTGACACGCCGGAACCACCTCGCGGACAGACCGGAACCACTACCAGACATGCCTGAACCACCTGCCGAGCATGCCGGAACCACCTGCCGGACACGCCAAAAATCACCTGCGGGCTAGGCCAGAACCACTTGTAGGACTCTCCTGGAGCACCTGCCGGGCATGCGGGAACCACCTCTCAGACGTCCCAGAACCACGTGCGGCACATGACGGAACCCATTACCGGACAGACCTGGAACCACCTGCTGGACACGCCAGAATCACCTGCCAAGAACACCGGAACCACCTGAACAGCTCGCCAGAAACACCTGCCGGACATGCCAAAATCACCTGCCGGCTACACCAGAACCTCTTGCCGCACCACACTCCGGAATCACCTGCCAGACATGATGCAACCAAATGTCAGACGTGCCAGAACCACGTGCACAGACACCGGATGCAACTGCCGAGCATGCCGGAACCTCCTGCTCAACCTCGCTGTAACCACCTGCCGGGGACGCAAAATCACCTGTCAGCTAGGCCAGAACCACGTGGCGGACTCTATGGACTCACCCGCCGGGCATGCCGGAACCAGCTCTCAGACGTGCCAGAAGCACGTGCCGGACACGCCGGAACCACCCACTAGAGAGACCGGAACCACCTGCCAGACCCGCCTGAACCACCTGCTGAGTACGCTGGAACAACCTGCTCTACTCGCTGGAGCCACCTGCTGGACACGCCAAAATCACCTGATGGCTACGCCAGCACCACTCGGCAGACAAGCCAGAATCACCTGCAGGGTATGCCGGAACCACCTCTCAGACGTGCCAGAACCCCTTGTCGGACACTCCGGAATCACCTGTCAGGCATGCCGGAACCTCCTCTCGAACGTGCCAGAATGACGTGCCAGAGACACCGGATGCACCTGCCGAGCACGCCGGGACCTCCTGCTTCGACTCGCCGGAACCACCAGCCAGAGACGCCCAAATCCCCTGCCAGGTAGGCCAGAATCACATGGCGGACTCTCTGGAATCTCCGCCGGGAAGGTAGGAACCGCCTCTCAAACATACTGGAAGCACGTGCCGGACATGCCGGCACCACGTACTGGACAGACCAGAAACACCTGCCGGACCTGCCTGAACCACCTGCTGAGCACACCGGAACAACTTGCTCGACTCGCTGGAGCCACCTGCTGGACACCCCAAAATCACCAGCCAGCTATGCCAGAACCACTTGCCGTACACTCCGGAATCACCTGCTGGTTACACCAGAGCCACTTGGTGGACAATCCAGAATCACCTGCCGGACATGCCAGAACCACCTGTCACACATGCCGGAACCACGTGCCTGACACGCCGGAACCACCTCGCGGACAGACCGGAACCACCTACCAGACATGCCTGAACCACCTGCCGAGCATGCCGGAACCACCTGCCGGACACGCCAAAATCACCTGCGGGCTAGGCCAGAACCACTTGTAGGGACTCTCCTGGAGCACCTGCCGGGCATGCGGGAACCACCTCTCAGACGTCCCAGAACCACGTGCGGCACATGACGGAAACCCATTACCGGACAGACCGGAACCACCTGCTGGACACGCCAGAATCACCTGCCAAGAACACCGGAACCACCTGAACAGCTCGCCAGAAACACCTGCCGGACATGCCAAAATCACCTGCCGGCTACACCAGAACCTCTTGCCGGACACTCCGGAATCACCTGCCAGACATGATGCAACCAAATGTCAGACGTGCCAGAACCACGTGCCAGAGACACCGGATGCAACTGCCGAGCATGCCGGAACCTCCTGCTCAACTCGCTGTAACCACCTGCCGGGGACGCCAAAATCACCTGTCAGCTAGGCCAGAACCACGTGGCGGACTCTATGGACTCACCCGCCGGGCATGCCGGAACCAGCTCTCAGACGTGCCAGAAGCACGTGCCGGACACGCCGGAACCACCCACTAGAGAGACCGGAACCACCTGCAGACCCGCCTGAACACCTGCTGAGTACGCTGGAACAACCTGCTCTACTCGCTGGAGCCACCTGCTGGACACGCCAAATCACCTGATGGCTACGCCAGCACCACTCGGCAGACAAGCCAGAATCACCTGCAGGGTATGCCGGAACCACCTCTCAGACGTGCCAGAACCCCTTGTCGGACACTCCGGAATCACCTGTCAGGCATGCCGGAACCTCCTCTCGAACGTGCCAGAATGACGTGCCAGAGACACCGGAT